>NC_056743.1:422344808-422411729 GCF_019279795.1 Protopterus annectens | reverse complement strand
TGGAGAAAATATGACAAGCAATGTAATAATTTGTCTATTTGTTAAAAGGTAAAAAATTTTTTTTTTTTTGGCATATAATATTAATTATTTTACGTCACTGTAGCTTTTGGCTAGTTTTGTGATTAAGCTTTAGGTAGGGAACTAGGACAGCTGTTTGTCTATTTGTTAGGTAAACTTGGAACTTTGGGATCCATGATATGTTGTGTTTTATTCTCAATATACACAGTTACAGTTCTAGACTTGTCTGTTTTTGTTATTTACGAGTTTAATAGTTTAGCTTGTAGAAAGGAAACATTTTTAAAAATGTGGAATGTTAAGTTAGTGTTGGAGGAATTCATTAGAGACTTGCAGATAAATTAATGTGATGGCTAAAGGTGTTATTTTTTAACAATAAATCTTTTTAAATACACAGTATGGATAGTGTTAATCTGTTATCTATTAATGTAAATTGATTAAATAATGACAACAAAAGGATATTAATGACATACCTAAAATTAAATAGAGGGGGCATTATATTCTTGCAAAAGACTCACTTGATAAAGATATACAGTATTTAAATAACTTTGAAATGTTATCCGCTTATTTTAACAAAAAAGTAGAGCAGAACTATTACACTATGGAGAAAATCTACTGTAATGCTTAATATCATGGAATCCATTAATGATCCCAAAGGAATGTATACATTGGTGATAATTAAGTATAATGGCAAACTCTATACACTAGCTAATTTTTACTGGATCCCTGGAATAGGTGCAAGAGTGACTAAAGATCACTTACAATTACTACAAAGTAACTGGAAGGGTAGTTTAATTTCAGCAGGGGAGTTTTAACTGGTTATCTAGTACAGAAGATACAAGCAAACAGAAGAAAGCTATATTACTGGCATCAGCTAAAGCACTAAACAGATGGATTAGTAATAATAATTTAGTTGATTTAATAATAAAAGCAGAAAATAACTCATTGTTCTTCACTCATTCTTATGAACAAGGGATGCAAACCAGAATTGATAGGATTTATGCCTTTATAGACTCACCTAAAGTGAATATGTCCTTTATCTGATTATTATGCACTAAGTATTAATATAATAAAGGGGTTTACTATCAAAATGTTGAAACTGAAAACAGTTTAACAAAATTACTTGTTTATCCATCTTTGGTAATGCCAAATTACTAAAAATGTCAGAAATGGTAACCACAGCAATCGACATTTGAACACCAGAAGTTCCAATGTAGAAAGTCCATATTGCTATTAACATTTTTGCAGGTGGGCAATCTTCCCTGCACCTCCCATATATTATATATACCACCTCCAAGATTGCACTACAGTAGGGAAAAGGGAACATTTCCCGATTTGCACGGTACTGCAATTTCAATTCAAAATGTTGACTTCATATTAGCGATTGTGTACTTACTTTCTCTAATATGAAGTCATATATTTTCAGTTTGACATTGCGGGTGGAACACACATTTGACCAACCCATTTTCGAACTGCATTTCAACATTTTGATTGAAAATCTATTAATGGATATAAGGACGTTTCAGATTATTTACAGAATCCCAATATATATGATGAAATTAAAAGAATTTCAGAGTTACCTTAAGGATCAGATAGAGAATTTATTTTTATCTCTGAATGATAATGGTCAGGTTAGTAAAGTCATATTATGGGATGCATATTAAAGGCAGAATGGGAAGATGAGCTAGTAATACAATGAAAGAGTGGGATAAAATGTTAGAAATACAAGATGAAATACACAAAGTGAGGTTTGAACAAAGAAAATGAAATTACTGAAAAATTAATAACCAGTTTTAATGCATACAGTGGGGATAGATTTAGAAAAAAATAAAATTGCACAGTTATGCAATTACTTCAAAAATTCAGAAGATGTTAAGCAAAAAGGCACAAATTAATAATATCTGTCCACAAGTTTAGCCTCACAACACACTGGTGCCTTGAAAGCAATTAAATAAGGGAAATAAAATACAAAATGTTGAGGCACGTTTAGGCAGTCCATATAATATTCAAGCAATCGCTGTTAAAATGTTCCAATCAGACGTACTTCAGAGGTACAGGAACAAATTCGGTACATCGAAAAAAGCTGTCGCTTAGGTGCTAGGGTCCAGATAACATTCAAACAGTCACTGTTAAGATCATCCGATCGGATATGCTTCTGAAGTACAGGAACAAACACAGTACATCCAAAAAAGCTGTCGCTTAAATGCTACGGTGCATACCAGTGTTCCAAAGTTCACCAAATATTATAACTCAGCTAATGTTTCACCAAACATAAACTCTATTAAATCCTCACCACTGGGAACATTACTCAAGCCCTAACTTTCTAGCCCAACGGTTCCTGGAGTTCATAAATTCAAATGCCATGGAACAGTTAGTCACTCTTCCCACGAGAGGAGAAAATATACTAGATCTCATTGTCACAAACATGGGGACAAAATGCTCCACACCGGAAGTATATCCCTCATTGGTGAGATCTGATCATAAACTAATCTCACTGGAAATCCACATCCCCCACCCCAAACAAAAGACCATAGTGAAGAACTTCTCTAAAGCAAACTTCACACTACTCAAGACTGGTGTGGTATCCTTCAAGGCCCCTGAGCCAGTGGAAACCACAGCCCAAGCTGCGGAAGCCCTTACAAATGCCTTCTATGAACACCTCCAGGACTGCATGGATCAGGCAATCCCAAATAAAACCAAGACTCTTTCCACAAAGGGCAAATGTCCAGTCTGGTGGACCCCAGCCATTAACAAACTTTACAATAAGAGGAGAAAGCTATTACATGATAGAACAAAATCCATAAAAGGGAAGTCACCCCTGATCATTATTAGTAAAAAAATACAAGCACTCATAAAATCAACTAAGGCCAATTTTGAGAGAAAAATTGCCATGGATTCAAAGGGCAATCATAAGGCCTTTTTCAGCTATGTTAGGAACCTGGGTGGAAACTCCCAGATATGCTCAGAATTAGTCCAAAATGATACAAAAATCACTGAACCCACAGACATTGCCAACATACTGGCAGACAGGTTCAGTGCAAACTTCACCCCCCTCTCCCCCCCTAAAGGAGAGATAACTATCCCAGCAGAGTGTAGCCTCCCGGACATCTCAAATGCGCAGGTGAAAGCTGCTCTCTCTAAAGCTAAAACACAGCATCAATGGGACCGGATGGTGTCCCCGGCTGTGTGCTACACGAGCTAAATGAGGAATTAAACCCGCACATAAGGCAGCTGTTTAATCTCAGCCTTACCACAGGATACGTGCCCAAGGAGTGGCTTACGGCAACTGTGGTCCCACTCCACAAAGGCGGCGCCTCTACAGACCCTGGTAATTACCGCCCCATAAGCTTAACAAGTCTAGTCTGCAAAGCTATGGAGAGGATCATAATGGAGCTCATAAACAAAGATATAGGGGACTTGCAGACATTGGACCCGACCCAGTTTGGCTTTGTCAAGGGAAGATCATGCCTTTTGAACTTGGTCGACTTCTTGAAACAGTCACCAAGGCCATTGATGAGGAAAGGCAGTCCATACAGCCTACCTTGACCTTGCAAAGGCTTTCGACACAATACCCCACTCGGGTATTGTAGAAAAACTACCAGCTTAAATGTAAACCCATATGTCACAAGATGGGTTGCAAACTGGCTTAAGGACAGAACCCACAGGGTTAGAGTTGCTGGCACTATGTCAGACTCCAAGCCGGTCACAAGTGGTGTCCCACAGGGTTCGGTCCTTGGCCCCTATTGTTTGGCATCTACTTCTCAGAAGTACAGGCCAACATGGGAGGACTTTGGCTGACAAAGTTTGCAGACGACTGCAAACTGGGCCATAGTGGAAAGTGCATCGGACACGGATATCCTTCAGAAGGGACTCACGGAAACAGATAGCTGGTGCCAGAGCCATGGCCTGAAGTTAAATGCCAAAAAAATGTATAGTCATACCCTTCGGGAAAAACAAGGTAACCCCAAGCTACCATATAGGTGGCAATCCACTAAGCACAGAAGAGGTTATCAGGGACCTGGGGACCCAGGTTGACAGTGGCCTTTCTTTTGACACTCACGTTGCTAAAGTGGTTAGAAAGATCTTCTACATTGCCCACCTGATCATGAAGGGATTCACATCCAGATCTAGTGAGGTCATTGTTCCCCTGTACTCTTCACTTATCAGACCAATGATCGAGTACAATGCCCCATTCGGGATGTATCTCACCCGACAGCTGCAGCAATTGGAGAGACCCCAAAAGTTCCTCACCAAAAGGATAAAGGGACTCCAAAATCTGTCATATGCTGCCAGATTGAAGAAACTCCAGCTCTATTCAGTCGCATACCGTCTGCTCAGAGGTGACATGTGCCTGACATACAAGGCCATGTCCAACCCGGAATTAATGGACATGCTCCACCTCAAAAAATCCAAATTCCACCAAAACCACTAGAGCAAGCGACTTAAACCTTAGCACGGATATAAATAGGACGTGCTGGAGGGATAGATTTATCACTCAGAGACTCCCTATGCTGTGGAATAAAATCCCGGTCCATGTGAGGCAGAGCACCTCGCTGACTCTGTTCAAGAGAAATCTAGACCTGTGGATGGGAGATCGTAGGTTTACCCCGGGAATCATCTCTGTGTCACTGCTGGACAGAGGCACAACAAACTAATGGGCACAGTATTTTTTCATATAAGGGGTGGCGTAAGCCAGAAAAATTTGGGCTAGGCTTATAAATGCCTTAGGGCAGATAGCCTAGTATAAACCTATGAACCTATAGCTTGTAGCTAGAATCAGCGTAAATAACCAAGCGTTTTGTGGTATATAAGTATTTTATTGTTTGAAACGACAAGCGCTTTCAACATGGTCTTCCTCAGGCCGATATAATAAAACATTTTAATTACATTTTATATTACTAACAGTTAATGATGTCATATCCTGCCTGACTTAATTTCTTAAAATCTTTTCACAACATTTAATTTAATACACACACCACAACTGAATGATTTATACAATCTACATAATTAAAATAAAAGTAAACAATTAAAATAGAAAAGCGCTAATGCTGATATATATGACCCTATTGCTTTGTAAATACGGACAATAAATACTAATTACATACTAAAAACTCATTGTTACTAACCTATTATTAATTGTCTGTTTTATGGCTTTTATTCACTATGTTCTATATAACATCGAACATAGAAATCCACCAATTCATATAAAACTAACTTTGTAAGCATGTCGTAAACATTTATATTTAAATATGGTTAAAAGTACAAAAATATCAACAATGTCAAAAATAAAAAATAAACATCCTATTCGCAACGGTGTTGAAATACAAATAGATACTTCTTAACGCTATGTAAATAGAATAACTACAACCTATAAACAACTCCCAAATCGCTGCATTATATCCATTTTATTGGGTTGCAGTTATAACCCAACAAAAGTGCAGTGCAGTACTTGATTTTAAATACAAGTTATTATAGTTTTAATACATTCCTAATACACCTTTATGTATATCGTACTGTTTTTATTGCACACATATATATACACATGCATTTTAAAATATATAGCCACATTTGCTATCTCTTTTTTTGTGTCTTTATGAGTGTTTTTTGCGTGCATGTGTGTGTTTTAGTATAGGGATCAGTATAGGTATGCATACAATGTTTATAGGTTGTAGTTATTCTATTTACATAGCATTAAGAAGTATCTATTTGTACTTCAACACTGTTGCGAATAGGATGTTTATTTTTTATTTTTGACATTGTTGATATTTTTGTACTTTTAACCATATTTAAATATAAATGTTTACGACATGCTTACAAAGTTAGTTATATATGAATTGGTGGATTTCTATGTTCGATGTTATATAGAACATAGTGAATAAAAGCCATAAAACAGACAATTAATAATAGGTTAGTAACAATGAGTTTTTAGTATGTAATTAGTATTTATTGTCAGTATTTACAAAGCAGTAGGGTCATATATATCAGCATTAGCGCTTTTCTATTTTAATTGTTTACTTTTATTTTAATTATGTAGATTGTATAAATCATTCAGTTGTGGTGTGTGTATTAAATTAAATGTTGTGAAAAGATTTTAAGAAATTAAGTCAGGCAGGATATGACATCATTAACTGTTAGTAATATAAAATGTAATTAAAATGTTTTATTATATCGGCCTGAGGAAGACCATGTTGAAAGCGCTTGTCATTTGAAACAATAAAATACTTATATACCACGAAACGCTTGGTTATTTACGCTGATTCTAGCTACAAGCTATAGTCTCGAGGTGAGGATTTAATAGAGTTTATGTTTGGTGAAACATTATCTGAGTTATAATATTTGGTGAACTTTGGAACACTGGTATGCACCGTAGCGTTTAAGCGACAGCTTTTTTGGATGTACTGTGTTTGTTCCTGTACTTCAGAAGCATATCCGATCGGATGATCTTAACAGTGACTGTTTGAATGTTATCTGGACCCTAGCACCTAAGCGACAGCTTTTTTGGATGTACCGAATTTGTTCCTGTACCTCTGAAGTACGTCTGATTGGAACATTTTAACAGCGATTGCTTGAATATTATTTGGACTGCCTAAACGTGCCTCAGTATTTTGTATTTTATTTACAAATTAATAATAGCCAACCACAAAACAACCACACTAAACTAAATAACCAAACTGTAGGCAAAACAATGAAAGGAAAATAGACACCAACTTTTAGCACTTTCCTTCTAAATTTAATAAAACAGAACTTCATCAGAAACACACCCATCAATTAAACTCACTTTTAAAGAAAAAATTCAAATAATCACATAAAACACATCAACTAAAACACCACATGAATATTCATGAACTGTGATGTCGCAAATGAAAAAATGCTTAAGAAAAAGTACATCTTTACAACTTTTGTGCTTGCAAGAAGCACTTTATATTTATTACCTCATTAAGACCAGGAGGCTGGTCTGCCACTAGCAAAATCTGCCACAGGCTCTCTCGACATTCCAAAAATGTTTTATAATCACCACTAAATAAATCTGTTTTAACTTTTTCCAGAATGAAGAAAGAAAATTTCTTAAAATTAGGGCATACTAGAGAATGTCTTGTTAATGCATTGGATGAATCCTTTTTCTTTATAGCCAAAACATGTTCGTATATCCGTTTATTTAAAGCACTTATTGTTTTGCCTATATAAAAATGATCACATGAATTGCAGAAAGCACAGTATACCACATTGTTAGTGTTGCATGTATAATGTTCCTTAGCCCAGATTGTTTTATTGGTACTTGCGTATTATCACAACCAGATTTTTGCAATAATACCACTTTTTTTCCCGTGGGTAATTTAAGCCATCAATGTATGCAAAATCACATAGGGAGTGTTATCTTAAAAAAAAACCACTTTGTTTAGGTAGGAATAACAGTGTAATATTTGAAAAATTATTATTTGTTTGAAGGTATGCCATTCCCAAACTCATGTCACTCATACATTTAAAAGTCCTGTTATGTGTTAGGTGCGTTCCAAACAGTAAACCAGTGACTGAACAATCCATAAGTATGCTGCCGTAAAACGTCCACTAAACAGTCCAACAGTAAGTAGTATCGACAAGGATAACACCATCTGAATCCAAAAAATAAACCATTATTGTCAACGAATCCAAAAAATGAGTATCGGCCTACCACTTAACAGAACAGCCTCTGTTGTACAAGTACTTTTATAAAGTGTGCACATATATACATATTCGCTTACTTATTCTCCTTAACTTCAGTTCTATTCAAACAGTTTGTAACAACAAATCCAACAATTTACCAAAAAAGATTTGCAGGTCTCCGTGCCTTACTCTCTGAAGAAATTATTGTACACTTAAAAGTAATCCATGTTGCAAGACAGCTGAAGTTCAACCAAACATTTCCCAGGTGTCCATCCTTCATTTCAACCAATTTTACAGTACCAGTCCAAGATTCACATCTCCACAATGATTTACCTTACCAAATTTAAGGACAAACCAAGTCATACCCACTGAAAACATCAAATTACATCTTAACGCAACTCTCACGATCCCTTTTTAGGCAAACAAACGTATTCCCGCAACCCCGAAAAATCTGGTTGCGATAATACGCAAGTACCGTTTTATTAAGACTCTTAAACTCAACTGTGGAACTACAACTGAGGAGTCTACATTGTCGACAATGCCCACATGCATGAGTACCTGGATTACAACATTCCTCTGGTAAAAATACACTAGTACCTTTTTTCAAAATAGACTTAATATTAATAGTCCTCTTGTAAGTAAAAATCAGTCTATCACTACGTACCTTAGCTAATTCTGGATTTCCTAAAATAACCTTCCAATTATTCAGAAGAATATACCCGATTACCCCCATTTCATTCGAAATGGGAATGGGGAAAGCCAAGGTGTAATTTTTAGGGAATCTGGTGGAATTACTAGCAGTGTTGTTCATCTTTATACCCAAAGATTGCTTAAAACTTAAAATAGGGCAGGCCTTATGGTCTCTCAGTACTTTGACTTCAGAAAAAATCTGATCTAACCAATGAGAATCATAAACCCTTTTTAGATAAAAATGGGAAAGCTTATCCGCTTCGTCTAAAAATACTTCATCCTTACTAGTCAAACGACTAAGACGAATAAACTGGCCCTTTACTACCCCTCTTTTCATATGGCCAGGATGCAAACTTTCTTGGTGTAAATAAGTAATGTACTACCATAACATTCTAACATTTGTTGTCCGTCTTGCCTTTATTCTTGGTGATTGGCAATTAGTTCCGACTCAGCCTAATACAAAAGCTCAAGAGCTTCCACTGGCTCAAGGCTAACCCCCTAACCAATGATGCTTAGGGTAGAATACCCAGATCTTGTTTTAGCTGAAAGACAGGAGGAAACCAGAGACCCCAAAAAAACAACTTATCTATCTACATATGTACATATATGTATGAATATCTGCCCAATCTTCCAGGAGCGAAGGAGGGGGAAGGAGGGTGGGATGCAAGAATAAAGGCGAGATGGACAACAAATGTAGACTATGGTGAGCAACTTTTTAATGTTATGTTGTCCTATCTCGCCTTAATTCTTGCTGGTTGGGACAGCGTTCCTAGCACCTTCATCCTTGGGTGCCTCAGGAAAACAGACTCTTCAGTACAGTGGATCCAAAGGAAGACCTGTTTCAGAAGGGCACATCTACTTTGGAATGAGAAATAAAGGTATGAATGAGGTCTCACCCATGTGGCAGTGGCACAGACAGAATCCATAGGAAGTTTAGCTTGAAAGGCAAAGGACATTGCAACTGCTCTTGTGGAATGACCCTTCACTTTGCCTGGTAATTGCCTGTTATTAATGGTGTATGACGAGGAAATGCAGTCTGTGTGCCAATTCTGACTAAGAGTTGCTTTATCAACCGGTAATCCTTTCCTTTTGTCTGAAAAGGAAACAAAAATCTGGTCTGAATTTCTGAAATCTTTAGTCCTGTGCAAATAGAAGCAGAGTTGTTGGTGTACATCTAGTTGATGTAATTTATATTCCGCCTTGTTGCTATAGTTGGGGTAGAACACTGGCAACTCAACAGATTGATTTAAATTGTTTTCTGAACAAGCTTTTTGTAAGAAAGAAGGATTAGTTCATAAGGATATTCTGCCTTTGTGGAAAACTATATAAGAAGGGCGTACAGAAAGGGCTTGAAGTTCAGACACCCATCTAGCAGAGGTAATGGCTACAAAGAAAAAAGTTTTCCATGATAAAAACTTCGTATCGCAGTATGAAGCAGGTTCAAATGGTGGCAAGATTAAGGTAGTTAGAACAAAATTTAGGTCCCAAGTGGCTGAAGGTTCTCTGATTGGGGGGGGGGGGGTCTTAGCAGAAAGGTACCTTTCAAAAAGGCCTTGCATATCTTATGGGACATGACAGACATTCCCATCTCCCTGATATGGAAATTAGATATGGCTGCCAGTTGTACCCTGATGGTAGCTGCTGCTGCACCGTTGTCAAAATGTTTAAAGAGAAATTCTAGAACTGCTGTGATAGGAGCTGTAAAGGGGTCTATAGTGTGCTTAATGGCCCAGTATGAAAATATTTTCCATTTACTAGAATACAGTTTTCTCATCGAATGTTTGTGGGACGAGATCAAGATATGTTTAACTGCAGGGAAAAAAATCAGAACACCTGGCTATTTGTAGAATTGGAGCATCCATGCTATCAACTTGAGGATCTGGATGGATGGAACATTCCCGATGAGTGGGTCAAGAGGTCTGGAACTGGGTCCAGAATCCAGGGTTCCTCCAGGAGATAGACCCAGAGAAAGAGGAACCAAATTTGTCGAGGCCAGTAAGGAGTAATGAGTATCATAGTGCAGTTCAACATCCTGGCTTTCTAAAGTACTTTTGGTATTAATGGGAAGGGTGGAAAGGCATAAAGAATTCCTGGGGGCCAGTTATGTATGAGAGCATCCCTTGGTGACTTCCCCGGGGGGGGGGGTGAGGGCAAAGTAGCTGCTGCATTTGGCGTTCATAAATGTGGCAAAAAGGTCGCAGCAAAGCTGGCCCCATTTTAGGAAGATCTCTTCCGCAGCTGCTTGTTTCAGGGACCACTCATGAGACAACAGAATCACTCTGCTGAGTTTGTCCACTATCACATTGGATTTTCCCGGGATGTGCATTGCTATCAGAAAATGTTGAGAAGAGATGGCCCAGTACCATACCCGTTGTGCCTCTCAACATAGGGGATACAATTTGGTTCCTCCCTGTTTATGTATTACACTACTGACATGTTGTCTGAATTGCAGTAGTTCTTATCGGGAGAGAGTCCTGGAATGCTTGCAATGTATATAACACTGCTCTCACCTCTAAGACATTGATATGCAAAAGTGGCTTTCATGTTCTTGCCAGAAGCCTTGAACAGTCTTTCCCAGATAATGCTCCCCCCACTCGATCTAGGAAGGGTCTGTGGTCAGTACAACAGTCGGTTGTGGGAATACAAATGGGCGGCCAAAAAATAACTGGTTCGTTTGAAGCCACCAAAGAAGATCCTTTTTTGCATGAATCTGTGATAATTATCTGATGTGACAGTAGTAGATCTTGCATATACCACTAAGCAAAGAGTAACCATTGGAGGACCTTCATGTGGAGATGTGCTAGAGGGACTAGAAGAATTGCTGCTACCATGGTACCCAGAACCTGTAACACTGACCTGGCCTGAACCTTTCTTCTTGCTATCAAACTTCTGATTTGATGGTGTAGGGACTGAATTCTCTCGGGGGTAAGTTTTGCCACCATTTCTTTTGAATCCATCTCTGCGCCTAAGAAAGTAATACAGTATGAAGGCGACAAGGTAGATTTTTTGAAATTTATTGTAATGCCTAGCTTGGAACAAAGAAGCATGGTTTTGTCACTAGCTTATAGTACTAGATCCTTGGTGGTGGCAGTCAGGAGCCAGTCATCTAGATATGGAAACACACGGAATCCTAGAAGTCTCAAGTGAGCCATAACCACTGCCATGCATTTGGTGAACACTCTGGGGGCTGTAGTGAGACCAAATGGCAGGGCTCGAAATTGGTAATGACTGGCTCCCAGCCAAAACTTTAAGTGTCTCCTGGATCACCTGTCCATTTTTATATGGTAGTATGTATCCTAGAGATCTATTGATCGCATCTAATTGTCTTTCCAGAGAAAAGGGAATATAGACTGCAGTGTTACCATCTGAACTTTGATTTTTTACAGACCTGTTCAATCTGCTGAGATCCAATATGGGTCTCCAGTCCCGTCTTTTTTGGAACTAAAAATAACTGAGTAAGTTCCGGATCCCATCTGGTCTGCGGGGACCTTTTGGATAACTCTTTTTCTAGCAACTTGTGTACCGCTGATCTTGTATAGTCCCTCTGACTGGGTGGAATATCTAGGATGGACTGATTTATGGGGGGGTGGAAAAGGGTATGTAATAACCTCTGGATATGCTTGTCTGTACCCATTTGTCTTGAGTGATTTCTAGCCAGGCATTTGGGTATAGTGGCAAGCATCCCCCAAGTGCCTCCAGAGATGGACAGGCGGGTCTCCTTTCAGGAGCGCTGGAAGAGCCAGCCAGAGAACTATCTCTCTTGCCCTGATTCTGCGGACCCCCTCTGCCACGAGGTCGGCGTCTTCCATTATTACTTCCCCCTCTGACCCTGGGGGAAGTTTCACCACATGTGTTGGAAAAACCTTTTTGGGATTTGTGGAACCACATCTTTCCACCTTTCTGACGACCTTTGGGATAAGGTCTAGTTGGGGCGGAAAAACAGACTCCTATGGCAGACAAGGTTTTCTCTTCCTGTTCACACCTGGTCAAAGTTTTTCACTTCTGGCCCAAAAAGGGACAAGGCAAAGGGGGTGTCGGTGAAAGACGACTTGAAGGGTTCGGCAAAATTGCATAAACGCATCCAGGAATGTCTCCTTAAGGAATTTCCTGTATCTGTTGCCCTGCTCGCTCCATCAGCTGCATATGAAATCAGTTGCATGGAGGAGTTAACCATGGAGTTGAGGGTGGAGAGCTGATAGGAAACTACCTGTGATCCCTGAAGCTACAGTACCATGAAGAGCATCTCCCATCTCTTTCAGATTTCTTTGAAGTCTTGTAAAATGGGTCAAGTAATTCAGCGACTGCAGTGTGAAAGCTGCTAAAGAAAAATCACGCTTTCCAGGGTGTATATCATATGAGCAAATAGGAAAAACCGTGGACGTTCAATCTCGAAAGTACCGGACCTCGAAGTGCTTTTCTGAGATTGCGGTACAGTGAAGAATGGAATATTTGCCCTTTCCTCACTGTAGTGCAATCTCAGAGTTTGAATATATATTTAGCGGAGGGTGTGGGGGGCTAAGCCCCCCACCATATTAAGTTCTAGATCTGGTACTTTCAAGATTGTGAGCATTCACATTTTTTCCTATTTGCTCATATTATATAGACCCCGCTTTACATACCTGTCCATAGTCCACGACTCTATTTGGAGGATGGACATACAAGGTAGTCTCTGACAACTCCTTTTTGGTGGCTGCTGCCACCATCATCACATCTACAGGGACACCTTTGGTTAAAAATTTATTTTCTGTAGGAGCTATAATGAATTTATTGGGCCTTTGCGGAACAGGCTCCACCGTATCTGGAGAAGTCCAAGCCTTACGAGACATCACATTTATTAGTTAGTTGCAGGGAGGAGACACCCAGGAGGTGGAAGGGCTAGACCCAAAACCCTCCAGGTATACAGACTCATCCTCTGAAGGGTTGGTGGGCCTTCCAGCCACCCCTCTGTTTAAGGATCTCAAGAATGTCAGCAAAGGAGACATCCTCAGAGGGGGGACCATAAGGACCCTTCCGAATCATCCAGGTTGGTATCAAACATGACAGACTCAGGGGAGTCTATGTGCTTCCTCTTGCACAATCTCTTTCGAGGGACTTCCTCAGAGGGGTACTCTAGTGAAGTTTTGGAAAAGATGCCACTTGCAGGGTCTTCCTCGGGTTCTGGGTCTCTATGCTTGGGGGGGAGAGGTGATGTTGAGACCAACAGAGGTGCCCTGGAGGGAAGAGAACCTGGGCCAGAGAGTGGAGATGTCTGAGGTGACAGCACTCTATCCATCAGTTCAAAAGTCCCCTCACTCTGCTCCGAAAAGGTCCTTGGCTCCAAAGAGACAGAGGACTGACGCTGAGGCAGAGTGGGCGGCTCTGAAGCCGATGTAGGAGCAGAGCTCAACCTCACAGAGACACCGATCAGACAACTGTCCTCACAGACTCCCCTCCCCCGGACCAGATGGGTGAACATCAGCTCCTACTCCTCGAAATCTGATGGAACCGAGGAAGTCAGAGCAGATGTCGGAACCGACGAACCTAAGGAAGGTCTCGGATCAGACACTTCCACTACTATCAGACCCAAGATCTCTGGCTCCGAAACCACAAAATGGGATGGAGGAATCAAGGATGGGGATGGTGACTTGGACAGTTCCAATTCCTTTGGGGCCAGATCCGATAAAATTTTTCCAGCGCCAGTGTTCGAAGCTGTCTCTTCCCCACCAGCTCGACGTCATCATCAGATAAGCTCCTAGAGGAATGAGAGAATAACGACTGAGATCTTGCCCTTTCCAATATGAATGATCTTAAAAATGGGGACAACCGGCTCCAAGATTGGAGACAGTCTTGTTGTCAGAAGCTCTGTCAGCTTCAAGGCCACAGAAGGAGCAAAAGAGGCAGCTTTTGATTTGTTGGAGCCAAGAGCCCTTGGTCCCAAAACAACCACTTTTTTTAGGTGGCTCAGAGGCCAGAGCTGAAACAGCAGATCTTTAACTTTTTCAGCTTTGGAAGAAGGAGATGATGGTTTGGAGCTCTGGGATCCGTCTAAGGTTTCTGAGAAGGGAACCTTTGATAAGCCCCTAACAATAAGCTTATTTTTTCACTCTAGCAGAACCCTGCTACTAAATCCATGACAAATGGTATATGGGTGTTGCAAATGGAGAGCACCAAGGCAATAAACACAGCTAGAGTGCCCCATCTGTAATCAACATTTTTTGATTACACTGATTGCATTTTTTTAAACCCCAACTGCCTGGGTTCTTTCTGCTCTTTTTCCTTTGACAGGATGGAAGAAAAAAATACTAACAATATCAGCAACAATTAGCTTTAATTTAACCTTTCCGAAAAAGGCCATCAACTACAAGTCTATCTACTTTAACACTCCAAAACGGCTTTAAACCAAAAAAGGTAACCTACTAAACTACGAAACACACCACACAAGTATATACATTATATAAACAGCTTTAACCCACTAAAGAGGTAGTTTCTACAAGAACACACCAGTATATTAAACACTAATAAAGAACTGGAAATTTTAAGGAAGAATCCTCTAACTAAAACAGATTCTCCTGAACACTAACAGAAGACAGACACAAACGGGGGTAGGGGAGTGGCCTTCTAACTTAAACAGCTCTCGCAACAAACAGGGGAAAGCTCTCGAATAAAAAAACGAGCTTTGAAGACAGATAGGCCTGAAAAACAAAGGGGGTGAATGTCACTACCTAACTAAGTAAAAGGAACTCGTGACTAGTCGCACACAACAGAAAAAGGTTTTAACAAGCTTTCTCTGAAAAAAAATTAAGAATTATTTAGAAATATATAATAATAAAACTACTTAGCCAATCAGCCAGCCAGAAGACATCTCGATCGCTTGAGCAACAAACGAGATCTGGGTATTCTACCCTAAACATCATGGGATAGGGTGTTAGCCTCGAGCTAGTGGAAGCTCTCGAGTTTTTGTATTAGGCCAAGTCAGAACCGATGCTCGGTCCCAAGCCCAAACAGCAAGAATTAAGGCGAGATAGGACAACATAACATTATTAGTTAACAAACGTTGATTTCCTATAAATACTAATTACAACACTGTGGTTTACTTGGTCAAAAGTTAAATGTACATCTAAAAAGTCAATACAGTCACCAAAATGACCAACATTAAACTTAAGGAAATCAGTGGTACTATTTAAATCATGTATAAAAGACAAAAATTCTCCTGATCTCCCTTCCATAGAAAAATCAAATCATCAATATAGCATACATAAAACACTATATTGTCTGCCAAAGGGTGTGTAACAAGATATTTCAACTCCCATATGGCCATGACAAAGTTTGCAAAGGACGGCGCCACTTGGGACCCTATCACCACCCCTGATATTTGTTGAAATTTGTCATTTTCAAATTTGAAAAAATTATTCTCTAACACTAGTTCCATCAAAATGCAAATAGTGTTGACAATGCTGTTGTCTAAACTCCAATGCCCTGGATCAACTTATCCACACCCCCACCAGGGGCAACAATATCCTAGATCTAGTCATTACCAACATGAGTGACCGGTGTTCCACACCTGAAGTCAATGCCTTATTGGTCCGATCAGACCATAAGCTAATTACCCTAGATATCCATATCCTGCCCCCACCTTCCATTAAGGAAACCATGGTAAAAAATTTCTCCAAAGCCAACTTCATGCTTCTTAAGACAGAAGTGGTGGACTTCGTGACACCCATGCAGATGGGAAATACAGTTAAGACTACTGAATCCTACGCTATTGCACTTTATAAGCACTTACATGAGTACATGGATCTTGCTATCCCAAACAGAACCAAGACGCTATCCTCCAAAAAAGGAAGCCAATCTGGTGGGCCCCTGCCATAAGCAAACTGTACAACAGAAGGATGAAACTGTTGCAAAAGAGAGTAAAATCCCATGAGTGGAGGAGCTCCCTGATCAGCCTCAGTAAGAAGCTGTGATCCCTGATAAAATCCTCCAAAGCTAATTACAAAAACAAAATTGCCACTGATTCTAAAGACAACCACAAAGCATTCTATAGCTATGTCAAGAATCTCAATGGCAACACTCAGATCTGCTCAGAGTTAGAGCACAATGGCACTAAATATACAGACGCAACTGATATTGCCAACATCCTGGCAGATAGGTTCAGTGCAAGAATGCAAAGTTCCTATAATCATTGTTGCACAGGTAAAAACCACACTCTCCAAAGCCAAGAACACAGCATCCATGGGACCAGACAACATCCCAGGCTGTGTTCTACATGAACTACAGAACGAACTGGCACCCCACCTAAGTATCATGTTCAATCATAGCCTCACCTCAGGCGTTGTGCCTGCTGAATGGCACACAGCGATGGTTATCCCACTCCACAAGGGGGGAGCCACCACGGACCCTGGGAACTACCACCCCATTAGCCTGATGAGCCTGGTCTACAAGGCCATGGAAAGTACAGTTGTGTACACCTACCATAAATGTAGATGTTCGAGTGTCTTCACTGTTGCAGTCATGACTGTAGGGTTCTCCCCTGCCGGCAGGCAGCCCTCGGTCGGCCAGAATCCCAAAGTGTGGGTCCGGCATCGGCTGTTCAACCATGCTCCCTGATGTCAGAGCGCCAAGAGTACAAAGCTGACAGCAGACGCCATCTTCTCCAGTTTTTCTTGCCCGAGATGTCAGGAGTCCCAAAATGAAAAAGGTCCCCATAACCTTTGCAAATACACCTCAGAAGAATGGCGAAAAAAAAGGAAATACACAAAAGTAAAAATAAGAGGGGACAGGAGGGAGGGAAACCCAGACTGCAACAGTGAAGACACTCGAACATCTACATTTATGGTAGGTGTACACAACTGTACTATGTTCATCGTGTTTCACTGTTGCAGTCATGACTGTAGGGTAGAATCCCAAAGCTGAAAGAAAGGGAGGTGGTCATAAAGAGGAAGGGGCGGCTAAAAGGCCCTGCAAGACTGCAGAGGCAAAGCCTGCCCTATACTTAGAGTAGAGAGGTACATTGTAGTGCTTAGAAAAAGTATGCACTGAACTTCAAGTTGCAGCTTCCAAAATGTCCTTGGTAGGAACTCCCCTGAGGAAGGCCGCAGAAGTGGCAGCAGCTCTGGTGGAATGAGTCCGTGTACTCCCTGGGATTTGCTTTCCATGGTGAGAATAACAAAATCTGATTCCATGAGCAATCCATTTAGAAATGGTCTGTTTTGAAATGGCTTTACCTTGGGAACTTGAAGCATAAGAAACAAACAATTGTGCTGATTTTCTGATGTCCTTGGTTCTGTTCAGGTAAAAACGTAGTTGTCTGTGTACATCCAAGGAATGTAAGATCCTTTCCCCTTTATTTTGAGGAGTGGGGGAAAAAGGTTGGCAAGTGGATAGTTTGATTTAAAGCCACTTTGGAAACCAACTTAGGCATGAAGGTAGGATTAGTCCTCAAAGATACCCTGTCTTGACGAAAAATAATATAAGGTTCCACAGCCATAACAGCTTGTAACTCTGAAACTCTCCTGGCAGAGGTTAGGGCTAACAGGATAGCTGTCTTCCAAGATAAAAACTTGATGTCAGAAGAGGCAGCTGGCTCAAAAGGAGGCAAGGTTAGTTTTGCCAAAACATAGTTGAGATCCCAAGCAGGAATGGGAGGAGATCTAGGAGGTCTTAAGTTCTTAGATCCTCTGAGAAACTGTCTCATGAGCTGGTGGGAAAATATGGGAGGGTCTGTATTATAATGAGCAGAAATAGCAGAGGCATGTATCTTAATGGAAGAGAAAGAGAGACCCTTATGTAAGAGATCTGACAAGTAAAGTAAAATTAAAGTAATGTTAGGAAGAAGAGGATCAGAATCCTGAGCCTGCATCCAGGAACAAAATCTTTTCCATTTTCCTGCATAAGATTTTCTAGTGCTAGGACGTCTGGCTTCTAAAATGACATCCATAACCTGCTTGGGTAGTAAAGAAGAAATCAAAGGCCCTGGATTAACTAGGCCGCCAGGCTGAGCGTTCTGACATGAGAGTGTAGAACCTGACCCTGATGTTGGGACAGAAGGTTCGGAGACTGAGGTAAAACCCAAGGGGGCTCCAGGCATAGATTTTTTAGAGTTGGATACCAAAACTGCCGAGGCCAATTTGGAGCCAGCAAGATTATCATCTTGGGCTTGTCCTGTTTTATCTTCAATAAAACCCGTGGAAGAAGAGGAAGAGGCGAAAAGGCATATCCCGAGAGGTTCCTCCAACTGAATGACAGGGCATCCACTTTCCAAGCTTCTCTGTGGAAAGTCCTGGTACAAAAATTCTGTAGTTGATGATTGAGATGGGATGCAAAGAGGTCTATGTGAGGACATCCCCAGACTGCTGTTATCATTCTGAATATTTTGGTGTCCAGCATCCACTCGTGTGGATCCGAAAGGTTTCTGCTCAGACTGTCTGCCAGGAAGTTTTGTTTCCCTGGTAGAAACTGAGCTTGAAGATCCAGATTGCAAGCTAGAGCTGTGTTCCATAGATCCATGGCTAGTCTGCAAAGGGGGTAGGAATAAGATCCCCCTTGCTTGTTTATGTACCACATAACTGTGGTGTTGTCTGTCCGTATTAGCAGTTGTCCTGGTTGTAAAAGATTCCGGAAGGCCAATAGAGCTTTCTGAACGGCTAACATTTCCTTTAAGTTTATATGCAGGTGCTTCTGATCCTTTGTCCAAAGGCCCTGCAGACAATTGCCCTGAAAATGGGCTCCCCAAGCATAATCCAAGGCGTCCGTGGTTAGAATCTGAGTGGCAGGAGGCAGACGGAAGGGTTTTCCTTTGTTTAGAGCACATGCCCTGGACCACCAAAGAAATTCCTTTTGAAGGCAAGGAAGGACGGAGATCAGTATGTCTAAACTGTGGCAATGCTGAGACCATACACTTTTTAGGTACCATTGTATTTTCCTCATGTGTAGTCTTGCATATGGTACGAGAAGGATGCAGGAGGCCATGTAACCCAAAGCCTGCAGGAATTTCCTTGCATATAGTTGTTAAAGTTGCCAAGGTTCTGAAAGTTGAAGCCAGCTGTAATTGTTTTTCGGATGTCAGAAATGCCATCTGGGTTGTGGTGTTTAGAAGTGCACCCAGAAAAGTTATCCGTTGTGAAGGTGTCAAATTTGACTTTTTTATGTTTACAGAGAATCCCAGGAACTTGAGGAGGTTCTGTACAAATTCTAGATGCTGGAGTAAGACATCCTTGCTGTCTGCCTGAATTAGATAATCATCCAGATAAGGGTAAATTTGAATTCCCTTGAGTCTGCAGTAAGCTACTACTGGAGCCAGGCATTTGGTGAAGACCCTGGGCGCAGTAGACAATCCAAAGGGCAGCGCAGAGAATTGAAAGTGCCTCGATCAGGCCTTGAACCTGAGGTATTTTCTGCGATCCTGCCTGATGGGAATGTGTAAATATGCCTCCTTTAAATCCAAAGTTACCATCCATGCACCTTTGGACAGCATTGGAAGTAGCTGCTGTAGAGTAAGCATCTTGAATTTTGGAATCTCTAGAAAGGTGTTCAAGACCGACAGATCCAGAATGGGTCTCCATGAGTTTTGCTTCCTTGGGACTAGAAAGAGCCTTGAGTAAAAACCTTTTCCCATCTCTGAAAGAGGAACCAGTTCTATGGCATTCATAGCCAAAAGAGCTTCCACCTGGTTTAAGGCCTCCGTCCATTGATGTTTTGGAAGGTCTGGCCATCCGCTTGGCCTTGGCAAGGTATGAAAATGGAATTTGTAACCTCTTAAAACCACATCCAAAACCCACTTGTCTTGGGTTATTTGAGTCCAATTTTGATAAAAAAGAGAGTTTTCCTCCGAGAGGGGCTTCCAGGCAAGAAGTTCCTGTAGCCCAACAGAGGGAGTCATTGAGTTTGTTTCCTTTGAGATTGTGACCTGTCCTCTCCTCCCTAGGGGTGGAAGCAGTCCACTGTCTTGGTCTATAAGCAGCTTGTGTTTGAGGCCTTCCTCTGGAACGTCTATATCTACCCCTCTGAGACCTGTCTGAAGTGGGAAAGGACCAATTTTTTGAAGGCCAATTCCTGCTAAATCTAGGTGGCTGTACTTGTAAGAAATCTTTAACTGTTTGCATGGATTTCACCTTATCCTCCATCTTTTTAATCACCTCTTCAGCTTTTGATCCAAACAAAACATTATGCTGAACAGGAGCATCCAATAATTTAGCCTTTACTTGTTCAGGCAAATTTTGTTCCTTTAGCCATGCATGCCTTCTAATGACTGTGCCAGAGGCTGCAGCCCTACAAGAAGCCTCCAAGGCATCAAATCCACAGTGCAAACCATGCTTCCCAACCTGTTCAGTGGCATGCAATAAGTCATGTAATTCCTTATCTGCACAGGCAGAAATGGAAGTAAGCTTTTGTTTTAAGACAGACAAGAGAAATTGCTGGTATTTTAGCATATGAAACTGACAGTTTAAAGCCCTAATGGACAAAGTAGCAGAAGTGTACACCTTTTTGCACCATCTTTCTAAGGATCGAGAATCCTTTTCAGTAGGAATGGGATTTTTGGCAGAAGCGGCCTTAACTCCCTTAGGACCCTGAGAAATGGTTTCAGGGTCAGCAGAAGGGTTCTTGTATAAAAACTGATGGGAATCAGGAACCCTGTAACATCTATCAGGCTTAACAGGAGCAGGAGGAAGAGAGTCAAGGGTTAAGTTAGCCTCCGAAAAGGCATCATCCACAATATCCAAAACAGGAGGAATGGCCAGGGGTCTATGTTGGGGAAGAAGAAAATCCCTCAAGTCTTTTCTTGGATTCCAAATACTCCTGTCCTTCCCAGTGGAAATGTTCCCTCATTTCATGCAAAGTTTCCCCAAAAGAGAAATCCTCAGGGGGAGAAGCTGAAGGAATGGATTCTTCAGCATCAGAATCCTCATAAGGAGGGAAAGAATATTCCTGATCAGAAGAAGAAACTGAAGAAACTGAAGCCTGATCAGAGGAATCATAATAAACATCCTGCCTTGGCCTTTTATCTGGAGGGGGCTGTGAACCCCTAATCATAGTAAGTAAATCCTCCGCCATCTTGAGTAACTGTTTCTGTGACTTGGGAGCCGGTTCAGAAGAGGCCTGTGTTGTAGTCTTTGGTTTTGAAGGAGTCTTTGCCTTTGTCTTTGGCTTTGCCTTTATAAGAAGCTGAGTAGGCCTGAAAACCCCTTCGGAAGCCGGTACCTGCACAGCGGCTCCAGACCCATCCGAAGGAGCATTGTCCGAAGGTCCTGCAACTGAAATATTTATAGGCCTGGTTGGCTCCTCATGAGAGTCCGTTTCGGCCATCGGTTCTGAAATGGCCGACGACAGGGGCTGCAAAAGCGCCTCACTGACGACAGCCGAACCTGAAGCTGGCTCCGCTTGTGCGCTATCATCAGATTTGGACCTCGGAGGCCTGTCTTTATCCTTGCGACGTTTGTGAACTCTGGTAGCCGGAACCGTATCAGACGACATTTTGTAGTTAAAGTGCCTACCGAAGTAATGAAAAGCAAAATCATACCTTCGCTTAATTGTACGTTGATTGAATCTAGCACAAAACCGACAACTAGCTACGTCGTGGTCAGGGCCTAAGCAAGGAATACAGCAAGAATGAAAATCCTTATGAGGTATTTGCTTCACACATGAAATACAATTATTAACTTTTTCTGACATCGGAGTGGAGCAAGAAAAAAGTTTCCCCAACGGGGTACTTAGCTTTGAGTGGAGAAGAAAGTCTTCGGACCGAAGTATATCAGAAAAAATCGTCAGGAGTCAGCCGACCGGCACTTGCGAACTGCTATCACCGCACGGCAAGAAAGACTGGAGAAGATGGTGTCAGTTGTCAGCTTTGTACTCCTGGTGCTCTGACGTCAGGAAGCATGGTTGAACAGCCGACGCCGGACCCAGACTTTGGGATTCTGGCTGACCGAGGGCTGCCTGCCGGCAGGGGAGAACCCTACAGTCATGACTGCAACAGTGAAACACGATGAACATCGTATCATCATGGAACTTATAAATATAAACAAAGACATTGGTAATCTCCAAACTGTGGACCCCACCCAGTTCGGGTTTGTAAAAGGCAGATCATGTCTCCTAAACCTGATAGACTTCTTTGAAGTAGTCACCAAAGCCGTAAACAAGGGTAAGGTGGTTCACACAGCCTATCTAGAGCTTGCCAAGGCTTTCGACACCATCCCCCACTCTGGAATTATAGTTAAACTCACTAAACTAGGTATACTTCCCTATGTCACAAGATGGGTCGCCAACTGCCTTACTGACAGAACCCACACTGTGAAAGTAGCAGACTCCAAATCTGACTTCAGACCAGTGACAAATGGAGTACCACAGGGTTCAGTCCTGGGTCCTCTCCTGTTTGGTATCTATTTCTCTGAAGTACACGGTAACACAGAAGGTCTTTGGCTAACGAAGTTCGCAGATGACTGCAAATTAGGAGCCTTAATTGAAACTCTTAACGATGTGGACATCCTACAAAAGGGCCTCACTGAGACAGATGCCTGGTGTCAAAGCCATGGCCTCAAGCTCAATGCCAAAACGTGCATTATCATCCCCTTTGGTAAAAACTCTGTACCCATGAACTACAACATAGGCGGTAGTATACTTAACTCCAAAAGTGTGATGAGACCTTGGGACACAGGTGGATAGTAGTCTCTCCTTCGATAATCACATCGCCACAGTAGTCAGGAAATCCTTCTACGTGGCACACCTCATCACAAAAGGTTTCTCATCCAGAAAAAAAGAGGTCATTGTTCCCCTCTACTCACCACTCATTAGACCCATTATAGAGTACAACGCCCCTTTTGGTATGTACCTCACAAGACATCTACAATAACTGGAAAGGCCCCAGAAATACCTCACAAAGAGGATTACCGGCCTCAAACAGATGTCCTATGCAGACCGTCTCAAAAAACTACAGCTTTACCCCATCGCATATCACCTACTCAGAGGTGATCTCTTCCTAACATACAAAGCTATGTTAAACCATGAGCTGTTGGACACACTCCACTTAAAGAAATCCCAATCCCTCTGAGCTACACGCTCTAGGGACCTAAACCTTGTCACCACAATAAACAGAACATGCTGGAGGGATAGATTCCTGTCTCAAGAGACTTCCCATACTCTGGAATAAACTACCTCTCTATATCAAACAAAACTCCTCATTAGCACTCTTCAAGAAAAATCTTTATGATTGGATGGGAAATAGGAAATTCACCCCGGGGATCACCTCTGTGGCTCTGCTAGACAGTGGCACAGGAAAATAATTTTCTTGGGTGGCAAAAGCCAGCATACCTTTTTGGCTGAGCTTGTATGGGCCCCCAGGGCCGATAGCCTAGTACCTACCTATGAACCTATAAAGTCTCTGAGTTTAGTAAAATGACTTCTTCAGGTTGTTGGAGATGTACTGAAGTTGCAAAAGGGGATGGGATGCACATTTTTATGAATTGTGAAAAATTAAATATATATTGTATATACTAGTGTGTAATCATCCTACTGTAAGTTTTTGCATTCAAGTAATCCAAACCATCCTACAGGTCAAGCAGGTCTCTACCCCCATATCAAGCAGTGGAAATTTCAAACCCCTCAAGCACTGGACACCCACAAACACTTGTCCTGCAGTTAAAGAGACTAAACACTAATTAATCTAAACCATCCTTCAGGTCAGGCAGGTCCAGCTTTAATTCTATATCCTTTTAAGAATGTCAGGGTAAAATTAGATAATGTCTGCACTTGCCTTGATTTTATAGTATAGAGTGACTGTGCAAAGTAGCATACCTTTTCTTAAGGTTCACTGAGTGGTTTCTATTCCTCTTGCACTTCACAGTGAGTGTCTGCAGAGTTCATTTAACCATTGGCTAGCCTTCTCCTTCCTGTAGTGTTTACCCCTCCCTCCTCCAGCTCTTGTTCTGTATTGGATAGCCTGAGGTAATTTAAACCCAGGGTGCCATTTTGTTTTTTGTTTCAAATCCCACAGCAACCGTTTGTCTCCCCTGGTGTATAATCATCCTACTGTAAGTTTTTGCATTCAAGGTATGCTGTACATTGTTGTTTAATACATAATTCTTTAGAACAGCAGCTTATACTGTTTATTTTTTAACACTGCATGATGCCTTTAGATAATTCTGCTTAATGAACTGCTGCCACATATGCACCTAGATATGTTCTGCTTTCCTTGTTTACTGTTATAGAGCCAGAAGGGCTATTTCACATGTTGCATTTCACTGAGCTAACTACATTGACTAGTTTTTTAAATACATTGAAAGTGTATCTTGCTTAATTTAGTAGGGAACTGCTTTATATATTTACATTTTATTTTGTATGTTGCCATAAGAAAATATTTTATGTTATCAGGTGCTGAAGCAAGAATAACCATTACCTGATGTTTTTGTTATTGGCTATTGCTAAACAAAAGTCCAATCTGATTGGTCACACAATATGTGCTGCCTTAACCTAATGCTCTCTTAAATTTTTCTTCTATTTTTCTTTCAGTAATCCAAAACATCCTTCAGGTCAAGCTGGTTTCTGCCCCCATATCAAGCAGTGGAAATTTCAAACTTCTCTCTTGAGCACTGGACACCCACTAACACTTGCCCTGCAACTAGAGAGACTTAACACTAATGTAGGTGCTTAACTTTCAAATGTCTAGACAGTAAAATACCTTACCTGCATTAACTTAAACAAATGTTAGTGAGTGTATTAGTACATTTCTGCTGTATAGTTCCTTAATCAAACCTCTGTACTGATGAGTACATCACCAGGAATAAACAGCTCTATATTGCTCTCCAGTTAGTGCCCCCCAAACTAAAGTAAATTTTCTTTTGAGAAATACTCAAATCTATAAAATAGCATTTCATTTCCTCTCCTGTTTCATCTGTAACTAACCCCAGCTTTAATTCTATATTTTTATTTTATTTATTTTTATTTTACATTTGTTGACCGGGCTAGTCCAACTGGATATATGTCCGTTTTCAGTAGAGGCCCGGGGAGAAAAGCTCCATAAGTAGTACAAATTCACAAAAGGCATAAAAATATTACACGAGAAACACAGCAATTTAAACAGATGCTTTAAAAAGATAAATAAGATAAGAAAAATTTTTTTTTTTTTTTTTTGAGTGTGCATTAGTCTGGACTAGTGCAGGAGCAAAGCCAGTGTTTATTGAGATGAATTTTTAGTTGATTTTTAAAAAGTTGGAAAGAGGTTAAAGAAGTGATATCAGAGGGTAGTTTATTCCATGCTTTTCCAACAGAGTTGGAGAATAAACAGTCACCTGCATGATTGTTAGGTTTGCTAATATTAATCAGGAGTTTGTTAGAAGAGCGAAGTTGTTTCAGGTTTTTGTATGGAGAAATAAGGCTAGAGAGTATTGGTTGGCTGATATAGAATCTTATAAGCTATTAAGATTTGTTGAAGAACAAGTTGGTTAGGAAGTTCAAACCAGCCTAATTCTTTTAGGTTCTGGCAGTGATGAGTTCGAAAAGGAGATCCTACAGCAAATCGAGCTATGTTATGATAGGATGTTTCTAGTTTCTTCATGTTGTTTTTGGAAAGATTAGTGTAAATGGGACAAGCATAGAGAAGAGTAGAAATTAGGTGAGACCTAGCAATGATGGATCTTGCTGTAGGTGTTAGGAAAGGTTTGATTCTGTAAAGGGATCCTATTTTTTGTTTACTAATTTTATGGTGTTGTTGATGTGAGAGTCGAAGTTGAGGTTATTATCAATAGTTATTCCTAATAGTTTTGTGGTCAAGTCAGGAGAAATGAGTGTTCTGTCAGAGGACGTAAGAGTAAAGTGTGGTGGAATCCATTTGCAAGTAGGTGAAAAAAGTAACAGTTTGGTTTTCTTGGGGTTAAGGAGTAGACAGCGGTCAGAGAACCATTGTTCTACAGTGTTAAAAGCATTTTGAGTAAGTGACTGGAGTTCTGTTAGAGAGTTAGCAGTACAGATTATAGTAGAATCGTCTGCGTATTGAATACAGGTAGCATAAGGAATAGCAGATTGAAGGTCATTAATAAAAACTGAAAATAGTAAAGGGCCTAGGATAGAGCCTTGGGGTACACCTATGGAGATAGGTAGAAGATTTGAAAGTGAGTTTTTCCAAAGTACTGTCTGCTGACGATTTTCTAGGTAAGATTCAAACCAGGATAAGGCTAGATGGTCAAGAGCAAGATATTTGAGGATATGTAGTAAAAGTTTGTGATTCACCATATCAAAAGCTTTGGATAGGTCGTTGAAGACTGAGGATGATAAGTAGTTGTTGTTACGGTTAGTGTTAATGGAGTCAGTGAAGGAGAGTAAAGCTGTAGTGGTACTGTGTGAGGGTCTGAAACCATGCTGACAGTTAGAGAGTAGGTTGTTGTTAAGAAGGTGATTTAGTATTTGTTTGTGAATACATTTTTCCATGATTTTTGCAAGTGGTGAGAGAGCAGCTATTGGTCGAAAATTGGAAAACTCATTAGAGCTTCCCCCTTTATGTAGTGGGATGATATGAGATATCTTCTAGATAGAGGGGAAGATTCCTTCCTTTATAGATCTGTTAATTAGGATGGAAATAGGGTAGCTTAAGGCTTTGGCACCTACCTGCAGGAATTCTGCAGGCAGTTTGTCTGCAGAGGGAGTGGTAGGTTTTAATTTTTGGAGCAGTGATGTGATGAAGGAGGTGAGAGACAGGTTGTAAGTGGAGGGTAGGAGGTGGATTTGATATAGGTGGAAGTAGTTTAGACGTGTCAGGAGATAGATGACTAGCAAGTGTTTTGATAGTATTTGTGAAGAACAAGTTGAAGTCATTCGCTGTTTGTGTAGGGTTATCTGGGTTAGAGTCCTGGGGATAATAGGTTAATAGGGATAAAAGGTAATAGTTCTTTTTGTCTGTTAGGATAGCTCTTTTAGTGTTGTTTCTAAGCTCTCTAAAGTTTTGGCTGTCAGTTAGATTTTTAGTGGTTCGCCATTTAGACCAAGATTTATTTCTAAGAATGATTTTATGCCTAGTATTATTAGTTAGGCAGGGTGCTATTTTTGTTTTAGTTCTGATGGTTCGTGTTGGGGCATGTTGGTCTAGAATTGATAAGAACGTAGAGTTAAAGTATTCTACTGCTTCATTGACTGGGAGATATTTTAGTGAGGACCAATTCATTTGTTTCAGATCAGCTTGAAAATGTTCAGGGTTAAAATGTTTTTTTGTTCGTAGTGTTCTAAAGGTGGTAGGTAAAGTTAGGTTGGTTTTGTGTCTAATGACATAGGTTAAAGAATGGTCGCTTAGATCATCAGGAAGGGTACCAGACTGGTAGTTTTGTTGAGGTCTATTAATCAGAATCCAGTCTAGGATGGATTCATGGTTATCCTTTTAGGAATGTCAGAAAATATACTCTGTGCCCATAACATAGTCTATAACTTAGTGCAAACATACAGTTTAAATTACAGTTACAATTTCAGTTTAACATATAACCATTTAAGCTAACACTACATACTTACCAAAGCCTAAAGAAACACTTGGAGTCAGTGTTAGACCGCTGCTCTCGGGCTTGCTCTGCTCCCCTCCCTGCCCCCTATTCCCACCCGCCCCTACTACTTCTACTTTTATTGTAACCCCTAAATCACCTGACCAGTAGTCCAACTCCTAAATCCCTAGTAACTAGCCCAACCCACTCATCCTACCTCTCCCCACCCTCCAATCCAATTACATCCCACACTGATCCCACTCCCAACAACATATTCCCAGACAACACACTTCTACCCTCACACACATGCCTTCTAATGACTGTACCAGAGGCAGCAGCCCTACAAGAAGCCTCCAAGGCATCAAATCCACAGTGTAAACCATGCTTCCCAACTTGTTCAGTGGCATGCATTAAATTATTTAATTCCTTATCTGCACAGGCAGAAATGGAAGTTAGCTTTTGTTTCAAAACAGAGAGAAGAAATTGCTGGTATTTCAGCATATGAAATTGGCAGTTTAAAGCCCTAATAGATAAAGTAGCAGAAGTGTACACTTTTTTGCCCCATCTTTCTAAAGATCTGGAATCCTTCTCAGTGGGAATGGGGTTTTTAGCAGTAGCGGCCTTAACCCCCTTAGGACCCTGAGAAATGGTTTCAGGATCAGCAGTAGGATTCTTGTATAAAAACTGGTGGGAATCAGGAACGCTATAATATCTATCTGGCTTAACAGGAGCTAGAGGAAGAGAGTCTGGAGTTAAGTTAGCCTCTGAAAAAGCATCATCCACAATATCCAAAATAGGAGGAATAGCCAGGGGTCTATGTTGGGGAAGAAGAAAATCCCTAAGTCTTTTCTTAGATTCAGAGTACTCCTGTCCTTCCCAGTGAAAATGTTCCCTCATTTCATGTAAAGTTTCCCCAAAAGAGAAATCCTCAGGGGGAGAAGCTGAAGGAATGGATTCCTCAGCATCAGAATCCTCAAAAGGAGGGAAAGAATATTCCTGGTCAGAAGAAGAAACTGAAGAAACAGAAGCCTGATCAGAGGAGTCATAATACACTTCCTGCCTTGGCCTTTTATCTGGAGGGGGATGTGAACCCCTTATCATAGTAAGTAAGTCCTCCGCCATCTTAAGTAACTGTTTCTGAGACTTGGGTGCCAGATCAGAAGAGGCCTGAACCGTAGTCTTTGATTTGGAAGGAGTCTTTGCCTTTGTCTTTGCCTTTATTAGAAGCTGAGTAGGCCTGAAAACCCATTCGGAAGCCGGTACCTGCACAGAGGCTCTGGACCCATCCGAAGGAGCATTGTCCGAAGGTCCTGCAACAGAAATATTCAAAGGCCTAGTTGGCTCCTCGTGGGAGTCCGTTTTGGCCATCGGTTCCGAAATGGCCGACTACAGGGGCTGCAAAAGCGCCTCACTGACGACGGCTGAACCTGAATCTGGCTCTGCTTGTACAATATCGTCCGATTTAGACCTCGGAGGCCTGTCTTTGTCCTTGCGTCGTTTGTGAACTCCGGTAGCCGGAACCGAATCCGACGACATTTTGTAATTAAAGCGCCTACTGAAGTAATGAAATGCAAAATCGTACCTTCGTTTAATCGTACGTTGATTGAATCTAGCACAAAACCGACAACTAGCTACGTCGTGGTCAGGGCCTAAGCAAGGAATACAGTAAGAATGAAAATCCTTATGAGGTATTTGCTTCCCACAAGAAATACAATTATTAACTTTTTCTGACATTGGACTGGAGCAAGAAAAAAGTTTCCCCAACGGGGTACTTAGCTTTGAGTAGGAGAAGAAAGTCTTTGGACTGAAGTACGTTTAGCAAAAATTGTCAGGAGTCAGCCGACCGGCAAATGCGAACTGCTATCACCGCACGGCAAGAAAGACTGGAGAACATGGCGTCGGCTGTCAGCTTTGTACTCCTGGTGCTCTGACGTCAGGGAGCATGGCTGAACAGCCGACGCCGGACCCAGACTTTGGGATTCTGGCCGACCGAGGACTGACTGCCTTCCGGCAAGGGAGAACCCTACAGTCATGACTGCAACAGTGAAACATGATGAACATTGGAGATTAAGAAAATTCTGGGAGTAATTATCACCTTTCAGCAGGGATTACTACGAACAGGTGGGGACTGGAATTTGATTTGCAACAATGAGGATCTATCTGGTGGGCCTAGAAAGTAAAATATAACAAGAGAGGGTACATTTTTGAAGAAATGTATGAAAATATTTGGTACAGAAGATTTGAATTCAGTAGTAGGAGCTCAGAGAGAATTTGCATATTATTCTCCAAGGTACAAAAACTGGGCAAGGCTGGACAGAAATTATGTTTCACTGGAACATGTGCATTTAGTTGAAAGTTTTGATACACATCCAATGACTATTTTAAATCACATGCAAATAACCAAGATAAAAAAAATCTGGGTAATGAATTTAAAAAGAGAAACTGGTGCTTACCCGTCTATCTTGAGTGTTTATTTGGCCTGCTAATGCTGTACTCTGTCTGAATATTGCTGATATCTGGCTGCATTTTATTTTGAATTGAAGCTTTACATTTAAGGTTTGATCACTTCTATTTTGTATCTGATTCTTGTATTACATTTGTTTTAAGTTTTCTGTTCTGTGGGAGTTTTAAGAAGTCTTGGCTAGGGTCAGTTAAAAAGTTAGCAAAGAATTCCTTTGCAAACAGTGAATAATATCAGTTAATTAGTGGGAGGAGCTGAGAAATAGCATTCCTCTCTTGGAAATATCTCTATTTAGGTTGTGTTTGTTTTGCCTGTTTGCTGTACTCTGCCCGAATATTGCTGATATCTGGCTGCATTTTATTTTCCCTCACACTCGCCCAGTTGTTGTTGTGTTCCTAAATTTGGTGGCTTTTGAGTTGCCTGCCCCTACTGCAAATCTGATTTTGGACATTCCTCCCAGTCCCATCTCATCAGCTCATTATAGTGCGTACAGAGAGATCATTTGGAAAGGCCCACCCTCTTAGTTTCTCAGCCTTGAATTATATTCTGTTTCCTTCCTTCCCACTTAACCTAAAAAAATTTCACCTTTTTCAGCTGCTTTAACTGTATGTTTCTTTCTACTTTATTTTTGCTTTTGCTGCTTATTCTTAAAAGTTGATCCAAAAGAGAAGTACAGGAGCAAACCACGGCTGGCAACAAAAATCAGCATAAATCCAGCAGTCACTAAGGCTTATTCAAGCAGCAGAAATAAATGCTAGTTAAAACAATGACTGAATCCGTGCTAAAAACAAGTAAATTCCAAGGCGTTTTATTGGTATTCTTAAAAGTGTTCAATTGCATTTTTTCTGCTGCATTTATTACTGCTTGTTAGTAGTCTGATTAAATTATAGTTATTCTAAGCCTTTTGGTTTAAGCACGTGGACTTCAGGCCAGTTGTTTTACATTATGAAGGTTTGTGGTCTAGACTCTTGTGGCAGGACAGGTATCTTACATCCTTCTAAGCTGGGAATTGCTGGTTGAAGGCTTAGTGTGTTTGTTATTCTAAAAGTGTCTTAGTTCTGGTTTAAACACTTGGGCTTCAGGCCAGTTATTTTACATTAAGAAGGTTTGTGGTCTACACTCATGTGGGAGGAGAGGGTAGCTTCTGCCCTTCTGACCTTGGAGTTGTTGGTTGAAGGGTTATTGTTCCATATGTTCATAGATTAGTACTTGGCTAACTGCCCATATGGGCTGTTATAAGCCTAGCCAATTATGTTACAATCAAACCCTGCACCTCATGTCTATAAGGTAAACACTTTAACCATTATACCAACCTCCCAGCCCATGGAGAGTTGTGCTTGCTTATTTGAACTTTTTTTTTCTGAAATTGGTGCACTTTGCTGTAGCATAGACTAGATTCAGACCTGCTGAATCTAGCTGTGTTTGTATAACTTGGGCACTAAACCAGGCCATCTTTTGTTGGAGGGTTCCCCTGCACCAGAGTAGCAGGAATGTAAAGTTAGAACTTGTCTGACTTAAGGTTGCTGGAACAGAGCTCAGTTTTGAGCTTTATTTATTTAGATCAGCCTGTGCTCATTTGCTACACAGCACAATGTTTGAGCATCACACATTGCCTCGTAGCAGAGGGCACTGTTGGTGGTTATAGATGCAAACACTTTTGCCTACAAATCTTTCCTTAGTACTCTGCTGGTGCTACATCGGTGAGTTCTTGTGATTGTCCCTCACTGACAGGTGATACATTCAGTGAAGCTCGAGGTACCAACACAGATCCTACCCACTAGCCCTTTGTATTTTTTGTCCATTTCTCCTGTCTTCTACTTTACCTGTTCCTTCCTGTCCTCTCCCTATTTTCTGACCATGTAAACTTACCTAGCATTATGGATGGACAATTTCCCACAGTTTCACCAGCCAGCCTGGTCAACATGGGCATTCTGAGGCTATGTAGCAATTGCCTCATGTACACCGACAACTCGCTTCTTCTAGTCCACATAAATTCATTAGGTAAGAGATGCATCTATATCAAGAACCTAGAACCCAGGCTCTCTTGCTCACCAGTCAGTCCATCTGATACCAAGCAGGTTGTTAACATGCACACCTCACCTCCTGCACCTACCAAACCAACAACACATAAACCTACATATGTGGAGGTCCTTGCAAGAAGCTTACCTAAACATCAGAGACCTCCCATACACAAACACAAGCACGCTTCACATAATACATCCTCTGCAGAATATAGCAGACATAATATATCACAAACCAGTGCCTGACCGGTCAAGCCCCCAAGGCAAAACATAAAAACAAACATCTTAGTCATACGCGACTCAACTGTGAGACACAGATGTCCCCCCTCACCAGGTTGGATAAGGAAAAGGTCATAGTCAGCTGTCTGTGAAGCGCCAGGATCCTACACATTACACAAGCACTCAAATCTCTCAACAGGCACTGTTATGACTATGTCATAGTCCATGTTTGTGTGAACAATTTGATACGTACCTCACTGGACTACATGAAGAGAAATATGATTGGGCTCTTGGATTGTGCGTCTCAGGCAGGTATGATTAACTTCAGCAACTGGCTTAGTTTCTGGTGTCATTCAAAGGGGATCCAGTATTTGTCAGCATGGAATGGCATGGTCAACAGACCTTGACGCTTTTGCCAGAGATGGCCTTCATCGGTCACCCCTGGGATTTCAGTTACTGGCTAAGGCTCTTGCCATCCCCACAGTGCCTTTTGTAGGCAATGTCACAATTGCAAAATTCCAGACGCAAGAATACCCTTTAAAAACAATATCAAGGTTATGCTGCTAAATGCTAGGAGTCTAAACCAGAAACTGCACTCACTGGAAGCAGTCCGCACCCTGGAAGATGCTGACATTTGTGCACTCAGCACTCACTGTCATATGGTTTTAGGCTGTGGACAGCACCCCAGCTATAGCAGGTTAAATTTCCTTCTACACATTCAGACCAATAACTAAAGGTGTGAGAACTAAAGGAGGTGCTGTATCAATATTCATTACAGATAAATATACCTCTAGATTGGTTAAACAGCATGATTCCCTTGAATTACTTCAGGTGCAATTGACTGCAGGTAAGACCCCGCTTCAGGTCATTGCCAGCTACAGGACCCCCTCCATAAATCTTGGCAACCACTCAACATACTTGAGTCAATTGAGATACAAACACCCTGGTTTTGGTGACTTTAATTACCTGTCTATAGACTGGGTAAATTATATATGTTCTATCTCACTTGCCCTAAGGATCCTGGACTTTGTTAACTCCAATGCTCTGTACTAGCTAGTTCACACCCACAAGGGGCTCAAACATCCTGGACCTGGTGCTCACCAACATGGGAGACCGCTGCACCAGCCCCAGTGTGTGGTCATCCCTTGTGAGATCTGACCACATATCAGTGTCGCTAGAAGTAACTATAACACAAGACCCCCCCCCCCAGCAACAACTAGACTAAAAAACTTCTTCAAAGCCAATTACAACCTCTTACATGATGTCATAAATAGATTCATAGTCCCTCCCCCACTGATGGAACAGACACCTATGCTGAGTTATATACCAATGCTTATACAAGCACCTCTACAATTGTATTGACTCTGCTGTACCTGATATAACCAAAGCAAGATCTTAAAGGAAAAATAAACCTGCCTGGTGGATAACTGCCATTAACAGGCTCTACAACAGGAAAAAGAAACTGTTGTCAGCGTAGGAAGGAACGTTCTCAAAATTGGAAACATTCCCTCCTCAATTTAAACAAGCAAATAAGACTCCTAGTGAAGTCCAAGGATAACCCAAAAGCAAATTAGCTTCCCTAAGGATAACTACAAGATGTTCTTTAGTTACATCTGTAACCTCAAAGGTAAGGCCCAGATTTGCACTGAACTTGTAGTTAGTGGCACTACATATATAGAACCTGTGGATATAGCAAATCTACCTAGTATCTCTGAGGAGCAGGTCTTAAATGCCCTCTCCAAGGCTAAAAACACAGCCTCTATGGGATGAGATAAAATCCCGGGCTGTGTTGTACACGGGTTAAAATAAGAATTAGCATCACCATTGAGCATGCTTTTCAATCACAGCCTAAACGGTGGCTTTGTCCCAGTGGAATGGAAAACAGCTAGTCATTCCTTTGCACAAAGGGGGTGAATTCATGGACCCCGAGAACTATAGACCCATTAGCCTGACCAGCCTTATCTGCAAGGCCAGGGAACGAATCATCATGGACCTTATTAACAAAGATACAGGAAATCTCCAAATGCTTGACCCCACCCAGTTTGGCTTTGTCAAGGAGAGATCATGCTCAAACTTGGTGGACTTCTTCGAGACAGTAACCGAAGTCCTAGATGAGGGCAAATTTGTGCATATGGACTACCTAGACTTATAAATAACAAAAATCAAGGCTGAGAGACAAAACAATGGATGGTATTAAACAGAAATAGCGTACTCAAGATTTATTTATCCGCTTTCGTCCGTGGACTTTGGTTTTTGTTATTTATTTGTTTGGTTATCAGCACTTTTTGTTTTCGGTTTTTACGTGCTACTACCTAGACTTAGCCAAGGCTTTTGCACAATCCCCCACTCAGGCATCATTGATAAACTCACCCAGCTGGGTATCAACCCATATATTGTCAGGTGGACTGCAAACTGGCTCACTGTTAGAACTCATCTGGTCAAAATAGAGGACTCCACCCTCCTCTAGCCGACACATAACCAGTGGTGTTCCACAGGGATCAGTTCTGGGACTCCTACTGTTTGGAATCTACTTCTCCAAAGTACAGGCTAAAAACTAAAGGTCTGTGGCTGACAAAGTTTGCTGATGACTGCAAACCGGGAGCGATCACTGAAACCCCTAGCGACATCAACATCATGCAAGAAGGTCTTATGCAGACTAATGACTGACGCCAAAGTCGTGTCTTAAACTTAATGCAAAAAAATGCATCATCTCCTTTGGCAAGGATGATGTTCCTGCATGCTACCACATCAACAGCAATACCCTAAGCACACAGTCAATGGTGAGAGATCTGGGCAAATAGGTTGACAGCAACCTTAACCTTGATCACCATGTCTTCACAGTGGTAAGAAGGGTATTTTATATTGCTCATCTCATAAGTAAGGGTATTGCCTCCAGAAAAAAAGAGGTTATAACCTCCCTGTACTCTTCCCTTATCAGGCCAACAGAGTACAATGCGTTCTTTGGTATGTTCCCTTCCAAACACCTGCAGAACTGAAGATACCACAAAGGTTCCTTACAAAGAAAATTCAGGGTCTTCAAGATTTGTCTTATGCAGACAGACTGAAATCATTGTCACTTTAATCTGTTATACAGACTGCTCAAAGGCAACCTGTGCCTTGTATACAGCGCAATCTCCGATTCAGCTTTGATGGAAATGCTGCACATTCGCAAGTCAAATGGTACACTGGTCACTCAAATTACCTTAACCTGGTATGTGACATCAACACAACTTGCTGGAGAAATAGATTCGTCTCTGAGGTTGCCCCAACTTTGGAACAAGTTTCTTATTATTATTAAACAAAGCTCCTCGTTGGGCCTATTTAAACTCAATTTGGACGATTGGCTGTGTAACTGGAAGTTCACCCCGGGGGTTCCACCTGCATTCCTCTTGGACAGGGGCAATAGGTGCTGATTTTAGTGTCGGTTTGAACCAAACACCCTTGGGAACATGGGTTGAACTTGGCTAGCCTTGTAAGGCCCTGGGGCCATTAGCCTAGTAACCTCCTATGATCTATTAAAAAGAGAAGTTAAGGAACAGTAGTGGCAATTATTCTGGAATAATTAAAGAAGACAGCAATTTCTTAAGAAAATATAGCCAGGGAATGGGATAAGATGAAAGTGCAGTATAAAAAAGGGTAAAAAGAAAAGAAACAGATAGGATTAAGAAATTATTTGGAAAGACTGACAAAGGTTAATGTACTGCAGAATAAGGTTAATCTTCCAGAACAAGAACAGGCACAACTGCAAAGTGCTAAAGAGAAACTACCCAGAGATTTTCTTCCCGGGACTCTGCTGAAAAAGGATTTTCCCGCTAAACAAATGTAAAATAAAATAAATATGGGTGAGTTTAGAAAGACTGCTGTTAAGCAAGAGGTTTTTTTTGATGATAATGCAAGAACACAAAAGCTTTTGGCGCAAAAGTTCAAACAGAAAGTGCTGTTGGCAAGCTTAGGGAGCCTCTAACAGCAATTATGGCCAGAGATCCTGTGGTGGTATTAGAAATATTTTAGAAATTTTATGAAAATTTATAAAGCAGAGAAACTGGAAATCAAAAAAGTGTACAAATGGAAATATTTATGGAAGAGTTAAATATGCAAAGGTTAATGGTAGATGAGGGCTCAATTATTAACAGGATAGGAGGAGTAAATATAAAAATGGTGATGTATAACCAATCTGCAAGAAAGTCTCTTCTTGTAGAAATCTAGATGCTAGAAGGGAAGAAAATTACAAAGATCTGGAAGGATTTAACAGTATTTTAAAAGGAAAAGCACCAACATCCTGGAAGAAAGTTGTGCTGTTAACACCTAAAGATGGTTTAAACCATGACTATATTATATAGTGTTTATGTCTATAATGGTTAAAAGAATGATAAAGGTGTTGCCAAGACTGACAGATATGGATCAATGTAGCTTTGCAGAGGGGAGGCAAACATTAATAGCACAACGATGATCCAGAGGGAAGCAGAATGTAAGAAAATATAAAAAAAACACCACTGCTGTTGGTAGGCCTTGATGTGGAGAAAGCATTCGACAGAGTAAGCTAAGGTTTTATGAGTAGGGCCATGGAGGCATTTGCATTCCCTGACACAATAAGGATAATTCGGATGATATATGAGGTATTAGAGGTGTAAATTAAAGGGGAAGGTTCATCTCAGATAAACAGTGTTTGAACCATGAGGGGATGTCCTCTTTCGCCTTTGTTATTTGCATTATATTTAGAACCAATGGGAAAGAAAATAAGGGACTTGACGTCAAGAATATTGTTGCTGTAGTATCCAAGAAAAGATGGCTTTATTTGCAGATATTATTTGTACCTGAAAAAAAACAGAAAAAGGACATTTCAGTGTTGTGGAACATTCTGAGACAGTTTCAAGCCTTTTTGAGATTTATAATTAAGATACAACAAAGGCAACAGCTGCAACTATGTACACTCGTACCCACACATGAATTGGTTCAGCAGTACTCATTTATGGGGACATAACATGAACTACTTATGGATTCTGTTTGGCAGCTAAGGATATGTGGGAAGAGACTAAAAAGATACTACAAAAAAATGGGAAACTAGAAATTCTGTTTTATGGACGTGGATATCAAGATACAAGCAGTAAAATGTTTTTTATCTGTTTAGTTTTTTTTAACAGGTCAGGCATATTTTTAGCAACCAAAAGAGAAGTTGTGAATAGCAATTAATAAAGAGTTGAAGAATTTTACCTGGGAGGAGAAGAGAGCAAAATTCAAGTGGGATGCATTGATACGTCTAATAGAACAAGGCAGTTTGGAATTATCTGATTTGAAGGGATATTTCAAGGCTAAACAGCTAAAGCTCCTTAACATAAAGCAGAAAGCTATAATTCAAAGTGGAATGGGATGGTGATGAAATGTGGGGGGGGGGGGGGGGCTGAAGAGGGAAAATGAAAGGACACCAAAGTAAAACCAGATCTGATCGAATCCACCACTAAGGGTATCACTTGCATGCCCAAGTGATTCTTATTTGGGCTGACATGTGTTGGCAAAGAATCCTAATGGGAAATCTTGCTATAGAAACTAGGACTATAGCTGCTGACATTGATCCCAAGGCTTGTAGAATCAATCAGGCAGAGATTGGAGTGCTGTGAATTATTCTTCTGACCTGGAATCTGATAGTTTGTACTCTTATTAGTAGATGCCTGGTCAAAGAGGTAATGAGCCAGTCATGTAAGTATGGAAACACTCAATCCCTGCAGTCTCAGGTGAACTGCTACTACTGCCATGCATTTGATGAACACCATGGGGGCTGCGGTGAGGCCAAAGGGCAGTGCTGCCCTTGAGGTATCTTCAGCTGCAGAAGAGATAAGCCTCATGGAAAAATTAGAAATGGACTGCAGGGTCACCAACTATGATGCCACAGAAGCAAGAGTCTTAGCAGTAGTGGTCGCAGAAAGGATTTTGATGGCTCCTTAATCAAGTCTATCTGTAGTCTGGTAAAATGTGTCAAGTAGTTCAGAGATCTAAGGACAAAGGTTGCCAAAGTATACGCATGCTTCCCAAACCTGTCCAAAGCCCTAGACTCCCTGTTAGGGGGATGGACAGAGGAACTCTGCACCGCAAGTTCCTTCTTGGTGGCCACCACTGCAACCATAGCATCTATGGGCACTCCCTTCCTACAAGGGGTGCCATAATCCAATCCAGTTTTTCAAGCACTGGCTCAGCTGTGTCTGACTCCTTCCATGCCCGACTAGAGATCAAGTCAATGGGCTCTTCGGTGGGTGGAGTTACCCAGGAGGTAGACCTATAAATAAAAATAAGTGGTCAATGTGCCCAAACTCATACTGGTAAACTCAAAAAGACAGGCACAGCAAATCAGCAAGAGATGTTTATTTTCAGTCCATGAACAAACCTCACAGAACAGAAACACAAACAATAACGCTGCTACAGTTCTCAGCGCGTTTTCGTCGACATGCACTTCATCAGAAAAGCTAAACGGTGCTCAGTGTGCTAAATTTTTAAGTCAGATGTTATTTGATTCTACCAATGTTGTCTCCTAATTAAAATGTTAATACATGCAATTAACATCCTTGTTGAAATTGCAGATTTCTTAAAAATCAAAGAAACAATATCACCATCTAGTGGTGAAACAAAAACTTTACAGGCAGGAATACATAGTAAAATGTATATAAATATTGTATGATCTAAAAACCATTTCAATTAATACATGAAAAATGTACGTGTGCAAAATGCTTGAAAAACATAAAAATGTATGTATGAAAAATATTCAAATGTGTATATATATATATATATATATATATATATATATATATATGGGTGAGTGGTTATAACTTGGCTGATCTCAACTTTAATACAGGTTTTACAGAGATCATTTCATTTAAACCTGGGTGACTGCTAGCCTCAAGCATTAATTGCCAAAATAACTCTCTGTATTCTAAATAGGCCTCCCAAAGACCACCCCTGGGATCGGGGGGGCAATACCTCTATGACAAAGAAAAGGAATTTTGCAGATTTACATGTTAAAGTATGTTTAAACAAAGCATTGTTATTGTTTTCCTTCCTTACTTCATATAGGTGCTCATACACCCTTTGTCTCAGCCTTCTCTCGCTTTTCCCTATATAAAAGGAATCACATGCCTCACAGGTCACCATGTATACCAAACCACAAGTATTGCAATTTGCAAATCCTTTAGTGGTGATAATTTTGCCTCTACTTTTCAAATATATTTTCTCACCTTTCTTGATGTTGACACAATGACAGCTTCCACATTTGCGTACCCAACTTGTTTCAGAGATGTGTGACCCATTTTCCACCCTCAAGTATGTTCTTAATGTTACGTCCTTTTTTAAATACTACTTTTAAGGGTTCTTCAAAGTTCAGATTCAAATCTGAAAAACTGGCAAACCTATTCCACTCGTCATTAATATTTTTAACTATGTTGGTTTCGCCATTGAAAGTAATAGTCAAAGCTGAATTGTAGTGTTTTATATCTACCGGAGAATTGTTTTTAGTGATGGTGTTGCCAAAAAGTTTTGTTGAATTCACCAAGATAGGCAAAAACCTTGTGGTCCTTGCTGTTTTAACTTCTTGTATCAGTCTTTCTAACAAATCATCGGGGTAACCTCTTTCTCGAAGAATACTTGCTATAAATTCACATTCTATCTGGAAATCTGTCTCATCTGAGGTCATCCTACTAGCTGACCCTTGACAATTGCCTTCTTTTGATAAGGGGGGGGGTGAGAACTAGAAAAATGCAAGTATGTGTTAGAAAAGGTCTCCTTCCTATAAATTTTAGATTTCAACCCCTGATTTGTTCTCTGTATGCTCACATCTAAAAAAAACTAAGTTGGGAACGGTCTATTTTGTAAGTAAATTTTAGAAAATCGGTGGTATGTGAGACATATTCGTAAAACTCAATAAACTGGTCAGCAGTGCCATCCCAAAAAAGACAAATGTCGTCCAAAAAATGACCATAGTAATTCCACAAAATTTTGAAATGGGAAATGAAAAATTTATTTTCCCAACTGAGTAATATAATGTTGGCATATAAGGGGGCAGAATGTGCACCCATGGCTACACCCTTTGTCTGTAATACTCACCCTGAAAGTATATAAAATTGTTTTTCAAAATCAAGTCCATAAGAATCAAACAGGTACGAAACTTGTTAAAAGAAATGGAAATTTGACTCTCCAAAAATTGCTCAAACCATAAAAGACCTGTTTCATGGGGAATACAAGTAAATAGGTCCACCACATCCAAAGAAATAAAAAAATGGGGTATTTGTTTTCTGTAGGGCATCAATGTGTTTCAAAAAATCCCACGAGTCTTTTAAAATGTTGGAATGTTCCAATATAAATGGCTTCAAATGGAAGTCAATATATTTGGCTAGGGGGGCTGTCAAAGAGCCCTCTGCTGTAACAATGGGTCTAAGAGGTGGGTCCAAATGGTTCTTGTGGACCTTGGGTATACCAAAAATAGAAGGAATTTTTGGTTTCTCAACATGTAAATAGTTGTAAGTTTCTAAGTCAATAAGCCCCTCAAGAAGTAAGTCATTAAGACATATTGAAACTTTCCTTTTCGCAATGTTAAACTCATTCAAGGACACTTTTTCATATGTATTTTTATCATTCAACATGTTTAGCATTTTGACTTCATAGTCTGTTTGGTCCATCAGAACCATCCCTCCTCCTCCTTTATCAGGCTTCATGACTCTGAGATTCTTGTCTGTTCTACAAGAATCAAGGATGTTGAATTCATTGTTTGTGAGATTGGGGGGTACTTTATTAAATTTAAGCTCATCTCTAAGTCGCTTCTCTAAAACATTTTCAAAATCTTTGAGCTGTGGCTGCAACGATGGGTTAAAAGTACTCTTTCTTTAAAATACTAATACTCTCTCTTTTATCTAAACCATTAAAAAGTATCTCAAAGTTCTTTTGTCTCACAAACATTTTAACATCCGCCAATAAATCAACCATGTTAGCTTTGAGCCTGGGAATGTTGGTAAAACCTTTGGAAAACAAATTAAAATGTGTTTTAGTGACAGTGAGATTAGTGTAGTTAAATATTTTAAAACCTTTATAACTGTATACACATTAATTGATAATTATGTCTTTTACAGTTTTTATTTCCACTGCCTGTTCCTTCGATTTTGGTAAAAATTCCGGTTGTTGTAGTTTATGGGTTCTTTCTTTTTCAACCTTTCCGATCTCTGAGGGGAGGGGTATTCTAAAGGGTCAGTTTCATTATAAAATGGACCTTGGTCATTGCACATGTCATGGTTGTCAAAAACCTTGTTGTATGCCACAGATTTGTGATTGGAATATTTATTGTTATTACCCCCCCCCCCCCGTTTTTGAAGGGTAATGTGTGTTATTACCATATTCAAACATGGTATCAATTTTCTTAGCTTTTCTTTCAAATACTTTCATGCATTTAACTCAACATCCTTCAACATGTCATGATATTTGTTTTTCTCGGTTTCAATACCAAATAAGTCATTCACAATTGTTTGATTAATTTCATCAATTGTAACATATAACTTCTCCATTTCTACTTCATTGTTGACAATGATAGCTCACATAATATCTAAACCTCACCTATCAAATGCAGCAATTAAATCTTTATGAAACTGTGAGCCTTCCCTAACATTATTGGGGTATTTACATACTCAAAGCCCCTTAGGGACTATATTGGATTGAATACAATGTTTCAGATATATATTGTCCATTTCCATTGATTTATATTTAAAAAGTAAACTGTTCATTTTAGACACCATTTCAACATAAGAATCATGTTTATTTGCCTGCAGCCTAATCGGCTCTTTAAAGTCAAATTTTAACTCAAGCAGGTCTTTAAATTGAATTTCAGTACCTTTGTTGGTAGCAGCTGCAGCAGCTGGTAATAAAGTAGCTGTTTGTTTAACTTGCGACCTAGCGACTCCACTGGTGGTTGCAGTTACGTTTCCAGAGGAAAAAAGATTGGGAAACCCATCCAAACTGTTCCTAAAGCCATGACTAGTCTCTTGTCTCACATTGGATCCATTGTTTAAGCCGGTAACCATCACTAACTTTGAAGCTGGACGTCCTGCTGTTTCCTGGTTGCAGAGAATAAGAGACTGTGTAGAATGTTGTATTAGTGATTGGCTGAGTGGCATTAACATGCTGACCAACTCAGAGAGCTGGCCAATCAGTTTACGAAGTTCACCCTCTTCATTGGACTTCCTGGAGTTATCACAGTCATGGACAATATGACTGCTAGAACTTGCTGAAAAATCCAAGACCACAAACAAAAAACTAATAAATAAAAATAAGTGGTCAATGTGCCCAAACTCACACTGGTAAACTCAAAAGACAGCTGTGGAAGCTGTCATTACTGTGTCAACATCAAGGAAGGTGAGAAAATATATTTGAAAAGTAGAGGCAAAATTATCACCACTAAAGGATTTGCAAATTGCAATACTTGTGGTTTGGTATACATGGTGACCTGTGAGGCATGTGATTCCTTTTATATAGGGAAAAGCGAGAGAAGGCTGAGACAAAGGGTGTATGAGCACCTATATGACGTAAGGAAGGAAAACACTAAACGCTTTGTTTAAACATACTTTAACATGTAAATCTGCAAAATTCCTTTTCTTCGTCATAGAGGTATTAGCCCCCGATCCCAGGGGTGGTCTTTGGGAGGCCTCTTTAGAATACAGAGAGTTATTTTGGCAATTAATGCTTGAGGCTAGCAGTCACCCAGGTTTAAATGAAATGATCTCTCTAAAACATGTATTAAAGTTGAGATCAGCCAAGTTATAACCACTCACCCATGTATCTGTTGTACTTATATATATATATATATATATATATTTATATATATATATATATATATATATATATATATATATATCTATCTATATATATCTATATATATATATCTATATCTATCTATATCTATATCTATATATATATATATATATATATATATATATATATTTATACACATTTTAATATTTTTCATACATACATTTTTATATGTTTTTCAAACATTTTGCACACAGGTACAATTTTATGTATTAATTAAAATGGTTTTTAAATCATACAATATTTATATACATTTTTACTATGTATTCCTGCCTGTAAAAAAATCTTGCTTTTTTCCCACTTTTCTGAGATTTAAAAAAGTTCAGTTACAGGCTTGCTGTTCTGAACTTTGTAAGTTTCTTGGAGGCCATTTTTTGCTTGGGCTAAAGGGAAGTCTCTCTGTTCATCAGTGGCAGTGATAAACATTAAGCAGCCTGCCTGCCCCTGTAGGAGTGGTTACTGACTTGAAACTGTAGTTTTCTTGGCCATTTTGGGTCAATTCCAAACTCCTTGATCTTCCTCTCTTAAATCTCGATTGCCTCGTGGTTTTTGGCGTCTTTTCAGACTTGTTGGCTGTTAGTGAAGCACCCACCAAGAGGAGAAAACGCTGAGAGAAGAAAGGAGCCATTTTTGAGATTTTAAGTATTTTTCTTCAGATTTGCTAAGTTTTTCTGCATAGCCGCATACTTTGAGCATTTTCTGGCTTGTTAAACTTGATTTCTGCATTAGTAACTGTATTTAGAGCACAACCTAGAGCCGTTTACTGAATTTCCTGTTTGCACTTATTTTTAAAATCGATTTTTTCTCAAAACTTGCATTTTATCTGTCTCTGGCCTAGCACTCAAGTGTGGGGTCATTTACTGCACTGTTATAACTTGCCGATACTTGTGAACCTCTGCTCTCTCTGAAAAAAAAACAAAACAAAAAAAAAATCTTGCTTTTTTCCCACTTTTCTGAGATTTAAAAAAGTTCAATTACAGGCTTGCTGTTCTGAACTCTTTGTAAGTTTCTTGGAGGCCATTTTTTGCTTGGGCTAAAGGGAAGTCTCTCTGTTCATCAGTGGCAGTGATAAACATTGAGCAGCCTGCCTGCCCCTGTGGGAGTGGTTACTGACTTGAAACTGTAGTTTTATTGGCCATTTTGGGTTCATTCCAAACTCCTTGATCTTCCTCTCTTAAATCCCTGTTTTGCGTGTTTTTGTGCATAGCGCAGCAACGAGCAGCGCCGCCTAATTGGATTTAAACTATTCCTGGCTCCACAAAGTCTGCTCTTCACTTTTTCCCTTAGAACTGCTCTATCTCTCAATTTAAACACCATATTCTCATTCTAAGGCCCTTCACTGGTCCAAATAAGTAATCTTACAAGTTAGCACTATTAAACCATAAGCACTACTTACTCTTATACTCTCTACAATTACCTTGTCCCCTAATGGTCTGTCTTAATTCAGTTTCCCTATATTACTCTAGCATGTCCAAAGGTCAGTCAATGGTTTTCTCTCCAGTCCAGCTGGTGAATCTGGGAATTTTGAGGCAATGTTACAACTGTCTCATGTACACGGACAACCCTCTCCTCCTCCAAACAGGTTCAAATATATGTGAGAGATGCAACCATATAGCCAAACTGGAGGCTGAGCTCTCTCATCTCAAAACTGGTGAAACCAGTCAAGAGAAGGTAACCTCACACAACACAATTTCAGTATCACATAGTCCCACCACGTCAGTGAACCAAACACATAAATACACAAAAACATACTCGGAAGGCTCTAAATAAAAATCTACCTAAGCAACAGAGACCTCCAAAGCAGACATCCAAGCAAACGCTACCCCAAAACAAAACACGCACAACACATAGCCCACAAAGTCAGTGTGCCAAGCAGCCACAGCCCTTAAGGCTGAGTAACACACCTGATACTCTTGTAATAGGTGACTCTATTGTCATACACACTGACGTCCCGCTCACCAGGCTGAATAAAGAGAAGGTCACAGTGATCTGCCTGTCGGGCGCTAGGATCTGCCACATAACGCAAGCACTCAGGTCACTCCAAAGCAAATACAAATATGACTCAGTCATTGTACATGCTGGTGTGAATGACCGGAGACGTATCTCCCTGGACTACATGAAGAGAGACACAGAGGAGCTCTCTGATCATGTAACCCAGGCCGGTATGACCCTGACCTTGAGCAGCATCTTTCCCTCACCCAGAATGATGCCACAGTACAATGACAAAATGATCGATTTTAACAATTGGCTAAAATTTTGGTGTCATTCTAAGGGGATCCAGTGTCTGTCAGCCTGGGATGACATGCTCGACAAGCCACGTTGCTTCGCTAGGGACGGCTTGCACCTGTCACCACTGGGCTTTCGGATATTGGCAAAGGCTCTTGTCACCCCATTCTGCCTTTTTTAGGCAAGGCTCAAAAGTCAAACCCATCTCCACAGACAGCACAAGAAACTAAGGGTAATGCTGCTAAATGCCAGAAGTCTTAACCTCAAGATGCACGTACTCGAAGCTCTCCTCAGTATGGAGAACATCGATATCTGTGCAGTGACAGAAACCTGGTTCAAGGCTCCAGAGAGCACTACCAGGTTATACCTCATATCATGCTTTTCGGCCCCAAAACCTGGACCGAACCACAAAAGGAGGGGGAGTTTCCATATTTATCAAGGATATCCACACCTCCAGGTTAGTGGCATTGCATAAAGTACCGGAGACCATCCATGTGCAACTAACAGTGGGCAAGACTGCTTTTCAGTTTATAGCATCCTACAGACCACCCTCTCAAAGTCAGGAATCCCACTCAGCTTTCCTGAAAACATTGGAGAACATGAAGATCTCTCCGAACACCATTATATTGGGCGACTTCAACTACCCAAACATAGACTGGGAGCACAACTCAAGCCCCAGCACCTTAGCCCAAAGGTTCCTGGAAATATTAAACTCAAATGCTATGGAATAACTAGTCACCACTCCCACAAGAGGGGATAACATACTAGACCTGATCATTACCAGCATGGGGACTCTATGCTCCACACCTGAAGTATATCCCTCATTGGTAAGATCAGACCATAAATTAATTTCACTGGATGTCCACATCCCGACCCCACCCCCAGCCCAGAAAACCACAGTGAAAAACTTCTCAAAAGCGAACTTCTCACTTCTCAAAACCGAAGTGGAATCCTTCAAGGCCCCAGGGCCAGTGGAAACTACGGCCCAAACTGCAGAATCCTATATAAACGCATTCTACGGACATCTCCAGGAATGCATGGATCATGCTATCCCAAACAAAACCAAAACCCAAACATCCAAAGGCAGGCGTCCAGTCTGGTGGACCCCAGCCATAAATAAACTGTACAACAGGAGGAGGAAGATACTACATGATAGAGCAAAATCCCTAATAGGGAAGGCATCTCTGATCAGTACTAGCAAAAAATTACGATCCCTCATAAAATCCTCCAAGGCCAGCTTCGAGAGAAAAATTGCTCAGGACACTAAAGACAACCATAAGGCTTTTTTCAGTTATGTTAGGAACCTGGGATGCAACTCCCAGACTTGTTCTGAGTTGATTCTAAATGACAAAAAATACACTGAACCCACAAACATCACCAATATCCTGGCAGACAGGTTCAGTGCAAACTTCTCCACCCCCCCCCCCCAAAAAGAGCAAGTATCTATCCTGGCAGAGGGCTGCATCCCAAACATCTCTGATGCTCAGGTGAAGGCTGCCCTCTCCAAAGCAAAAAACACTGCTTCCATGGGACCAGATGGCATCCCGGGTTGCATCCTACATGAACTCCAAGAAGAACTAATCCCTCAAATAAAACAGCTGTACAATCTCAGACTCACTACAGGATATGTGCCCACAGAATGGCGTACAGCAACAGTGGTCCCACTCCACAAAGGTGGAGCCTCTACGGACCCTGGAAACTATCACCCCATAAGCCTGACTAGCTTAGTCTGCAAGGCTATGGAGAGAATCATCATGGAGCTTATAAACAAAGACATTGGGGACCTACAGACACTAGATCCTACCCAGTTCGGCTTAGTCAAGGGCAGATCTTGCCTTTTGAACCTGGTTGACTTCTTCGAAACAGTCACCAAAGCCATAGATGAAGGGAAGGTAGTCCACACAGCCTATCTGGACCTAGCAAAGGCATTTGACACAATACCCCACTCGGGCATCATAGATAAGCTATCCAGCGTAAATATAAACCCCTATGTCACAAGATGGGTTGCAAACTGGCTCAAAGACAGAACCCACAGAGTGAGAGTTGCTGGAGCCAGGTCAGACTCGAAACCGGTCACAACTGGCATCCCACAAGGTTCTGTCCTGGGACCGCTCTTGTTCGGTATATACTTTTCCAAGGTACAGGCCAACGTGGGAGGACTATGGCTCACCAAGTTCGCAGACGACTGCAAACTAGGCGCCATAATCAACTCTCCAGCTGACACAAACATCCTTCAAAAAGGTCTCACAGAGACGGATAACTGGTGCCAGAGCCATGGTCTAAAGCTAAATGCCAAAAAGTGTATAGTCATACCCTTTGGCAAAAACAATGTGTCCACAAATTACCACATAGGTGGTAACCCATTAAGTACAGAGAAAGTAATTAGGGATCTGGGGACCCAAGTTGATAGCAATCTCTCCTTTGACAACCACATTGCCAAAGTGGTTAGAAAGACCTTTTACATAGCCCACCTCATCATGAAAGGATTCACCTCTAGATCAAGAGAGGTAATCGTGCCCCTTTATTCATCCCTCATCAGGCCCATCATAGAATACAATGCCCCTTTTGGGATGTACCTTACCCGACACCTGCAGCATTTAGAAAGACCCCAAAAGTACCTCACCAGGAAGATCAAGGGACTCAAACAGATGCCATATGCTGCTCGGTTAAAAAAACTCCAGCTCTACTCAGTTGCAAACCGCCTACTTCGAGGCGATCTATGCCTGACATATAAAGCTATGTCCAATCCAGAATTAATGGACATGCTCCACCTCTGTAAATCTAAATCCCTTAAAGCCACACGCTCGAGGGACTTGAACCTCAGCACTGAAATAAATAGAACTTGCTGGAGGGACAGATTCATAACCCAGAGGCTCCCTTCACTCTGGAATAGAATTCCAATTCATGTTAGGCAGAGCAACTCACTGAATCTCTTCAAGAAGAATCTTGATGAGTGGATGGGGGATCGTAGGTTTGTCCCGGGGATTACTTCCGTGTCACTATTAGACAGAGGCACAGCAAACTAAACCTTAAAAAGGGCACATTATACTCAAATCAAGGGGTGGCGTAAGCCAAACAAAGCCGGGCTAGGCTTATAATTGCCCCAGGGCAGATAGCCTAGTATGAACCTATGAACCTATGTAAAGTTTTTGTTTCACCACCAGATGGTGATATTGTTTCTTTGATTTTTGTTAAGAAATCTGCAATTTCAACAACAAGGATGTTAAATGAATGTATTAACATTTTAATTGGTTAGGAGACACCATTGGTAGATTCAAATAACATCTGACTTATAAATTTAGCACACTGAGCACTGTTTAGCTTTTCTGATGAAGTGCATGTCGACAAAAATGCGCCGAGAACTGTAGCAGTGTTATTGTTTTTGTTTCTGTTCTGTGAGGTTTGTTCATGGAGTGAAAATAAACATCTGTTGCTGATTTGCTGTGCCTGTCTTTTGAGTTTACCAGGAGGTAGACCTGCCAGACCCAAAGGCCTCCAGGAATACCAATTCTGTGGAAGGGTTATCGGTAGACCAACCACCCCTCTGCTTAAGAAAATCAAGAATGTCGCTGAATGGGCTGTATTTGGATGGTGATCTTGGGGACCCTTCCTCTTCATCAAAATCAGTATTTTTGGTGACAAGCTCCTGAGGGGAGTCTAAGTGCATCCTCTTGCATGTCCTCTTCCTAGGGAGTTCTTCGGTGAGATCCCCTGGAGAAGTATTAGAAAAGACAGTAATACCCTGCTGGATAACCTGGAGACTTTGGGCTGGCTGTCCCTGTGGTATAGAATGCTGAGGCTCAAGGCACAGAGGCACATGGGATCCAGAGGAGAAGATCTAAGGAGGTACGGACCATCTGTCCTGTAGAAGCAGAGAACATGCTCTCCAACTCAAAGACAGAACACTCCAGGGAGAAAGCCAAAGGAGCCTAGAAGCCACTCTTCTGCCCCATCGGCTCCCCCTCCCAGGAAGGCAGTCCACCTGAGCTAAGCTGTCCAATGTCTGAAATGACAGGTTGGATTGGAGGAGGAGCCAAGACCGGTGAAGTAGTACAAACAAGGACTTCCTAACCTGAAGGGCTAGGAGATGGGAGAACTATCTGTAGCTGCACCAAGAAATTTCCTCATCCTTCTGTCCACGTCAGCCTCAGTCAGACTTCTGGAAGAACAAGTAGTAGTTACCGATATGGACCTAAAGTGCCGGTGGGACTCAAGATACGGGGAAGGTTCTCTAGAGGGTATCGGGTCAGTGGAGGGGGAATACTTGGTCTTTGGAAAATGCTTTGGATCCGAAAAGCTAGGATCTGGGGAATCCATTTTTGAATCTGACAGCGGCTGAGCTGGAGCATGTTTGGATTTGGCTTTCTGCACCTTTCCTGTGGTAGTTCCATGATAGGATCCAACGAGGGAGTTGAGGATCCTGAAGGCTTAGCCAAAGGCTCCTTAAGCTTAGGTTTGGGGGGTTGAGCCCCAGAAACAGCCTCTGAAAAGGAAGGTGGTAACAGACCTTTCAGAATTAATTTATTCTGTCCATTATTGCTCATGGGTTGAAGGCCTTACAGATGGAGCAATCCACCTGTAAATGGTCTGGGCCCAAACAGTAGACACACAAAGCATGCGTATTGGAGAGGGGCAATATGTGCCCGCATTTCTGGCACTTTTTATTTAAAGCCAGATGGACCCTTTCCAGACATTTTCAATAATAGAAGAAAACAGTTTAAAAGTTTTTTTTTTTTTTTTTGTAATAACAAGCAAAATGACAAATAGCAACAATGGTAGTTGTAATTACACTAAAAGCGTGTAAAGAGGGAAAAGAGAAAAAAGCTTACCAACTACAGTAAAAATATTAAAGTAAAAAACATGTAAACGGGAGGTATTAGTGATGAGAAACAGTAAGAAATTTAAGATTTTTTTATAGGAAATTATCTTCGCACATTACTCAAACGCTCAAGGGTTCAAAGCCACCATGGCCAAAAGCAAAGGTGAAAAACAAGATCCGAGGTACATTAAGGCCTGGTGCATTATGGTTAAGGGAGGAGCTCGACAGCTTTTTAGTGGCCACAAGTTAAAATAATGGCAGAGTCGTATCAGATGGTCAGATCCAACTTAACTGTTGAGGAATGAATGAAAATTGACAGCATCAGATCTAAAAATTGCCCCTCCATCCATTCCATGTTGACCACAAGACTGACATCTTCATATGTGCCAAATAAAAATGATGCTCTCTTTAGGATTTTTCAAATGGCAAAACAATCACCTTGTCAAGCAAGGCTTCCTATTCTAATTTCAGGACTCAATAACTGCAAGCAGTGGAATTATGGGAAAAAGTCCAAGCGCACAAGATAACAGTAAATGTCAAATGTCACTGCTCTCCTTTAATTTTTCTTTTTTTTTTTTTTTTTTTGTGGAATGCCTCCAAGTCTACCTGCATCCCCACCTTATAGATATACAAACTCTGAGATCTCAAACTTCATAGAAAAGGGAATATTTTGAAACATGGCAGCCTCAGACTTAATATACTTAAGCCCACTTTTTACACCCATTCATCAGTATTCCTGGACTCTCACAAAGAGTCTCAACATATCGAATGGTTACCATCAAATAACCATGACTGTATATTAGACCCCAAATTCATACCTGTGAGGTACAAATGATGCAATAAATCTAAATGATGGAATTATACAATCCAAATACTTAGTACAAAGCCTTCAAATTTTACCCAACCCAATGCAACAATGCAAACGTAAACTCCATTCAAAAACAATGCACTAAAATTATGAAAAAAAGCAAATCTTTGAGGTAAACTTGCCATCAAGACAAGTGACAATAAGTGCTTCAATTACAATCACCCAAAAAATAAAGGGGAAACAAACAATAACCTAGCCTCCTTCCTGCATCCTCACAGCTACATCTCCTCATCACTGGTCAAATCTGACCACAAATCAATAATCTTTTCCATCAGGCCTTGGGGTGTTGAGACAAACCCACTTCAGCTTACAGAAGACAAATGCAGAATTCCCAGTAATCCCTTGTAAATTGACCCAGCTGAGAGAACTGCTACATTCACTTGTGACATCTACCAGCACCTGAATGGTAGTACAGAAAATTTAGTCCCATTTTGCCCTAAATATAATGGTAAATTCATGCATACACCTGTCTGGTGGAACTCCATATTAATAAGCTGTACAAACAAAAGGAGGAAAATAATAAAAAGCTGCAAAAAATCACTATCTCCATATCTCAGGCATACCAGCAATTAACTTAAAACACTAGCAGAAAATGTTAGAGTATGAACTTAAGGTTGCTAAAGATTCCAAAGGACGCAACAAATCCTTCTTTAGTTATGTCAGAAACGTACAGAACTATGTCCAAAAATGCACTGTTCAATCATAGTACCATCACCTATTCTGTCCCCAAGTATATATAGTTAATATTTTATCAGACAAATTTAGTGCTAATTTTATCCTCTCCTAGAAGCCGCGGTGGTGCAGCGGTAGCGTTGTCGCCTCACAGCAAGAGGTTCTCCCGTTTGATTCTCAGCTGGTGCGCCTTCTGTGTGGAATCTGCATGTCCTCCCCACGGTCGAGTGGCATTCGAAAGACATGCGTGAATTGGCGTGCCTTTGTTGAAGGTTGGGCGTCGGGCTGGCACCTCGGCACCGTAAAAATCTACTGCCAATCATTAGCGGACTGGAGTTCAGCTGTGGCGACCCGTAACCGGGAAAAGCCGAAAGAAGAACAACTACTACCCATACTGTTGACCCACTATCCCTGAGAAGTTAGTTTCCCCTAAAATCACCTGGGAAGAAGTCCTAGAATCCATGTCAAAGGATAAAAAGACTTCCATGGGACATGCCAACATTCCAGGCTGCATTCTTATCATTGCTAAGTCTGTACTATCAGAGTCTAAACTGAAACTGTTCAATCTGTGGTTATCTACAGGTTTTGTTCACGATGCCTGGAGAACAGCCACTGTGCCTCCCCCTACATGAGTAGCCCATCTACAGACCTGATTATTTTTTTAACACATCTATTGAATTATCACTTGAAACATATGCAAACATACATTTACATAAAAGAAAACAAACCATATTAACATAGCATATTCACAGTTAAAAACATTATAAATCACATATATGCTTTTGTACAATTAACATTAACACATTACATAAATTGCTCAATTCGTGCCTTCCCATAAACGTCAGTCCTCCAAATTATTATTCTGCATGCACTGTTCCCACAATTTCCATTTTTCTATGTAATTTGCTTCTACCCTTCTTTAAAGACCCTGAATTCCAGTTCTTTTCTCTCTGTTACATATTCACTACTTCAAATACAGTTGTTTTAGACCGATATCCATTTTCTAATAATTGATTTTTGGCAGCCACTGCAATTAAACTTAATGAGGCCTTACTATGTATAAGTCATTCTGATCCTTTATCCCAACTCAAAGAATAATTTCCTAAGTGAGACTCATTGCTTGTCTATAGGGATTTTTTAGTTTGCCAACTCATTAAACTTCCAAACCATGTCATCAGTTATCTTTTTCTTCCCCGTAACACCTCCAACATTTGCATCTACCTGTGGAAAAATTCTTTGGAGTCTGCTTGGGGTATAAAAACACCTATGCAAACACTTCCAAGAAAAATTCTAAATCTTCCACAATTTGTTGCATATTTGGGAGTGATACACATGTCCTCCCATTTACTTGTGAAATGCTCATCCAATCTCTTGTTTTATATGACCTAATTATCCCTTTTTTATCAGCAGGTTCTGTTCTATATTTAAATGAAAACTCTACAAGAGCAGGTCTTTCACTTAGGATTCCCATATCCCTTTCTTGCTGTAAATTCTCTGATATCAATCCCGGAGAGGAAAGGCAGTCTCTAGCCTGCAGTCTAAATGTCTTCTTGGCCTCTTCCCATTCTATTACCTCTCACTCTAGTCATTACCTGTTCCAAGTACTTTGATTCCTTTGCCAGTTTTCTACAGTAAATTCCAGCCCCTCTTGCCTATTCTCTGTACCACTAATTGCTGAAATCTCTTTCGACACAGATCTTTTATCTCCAGTCTTGTGTTGGTTTATCTCTTGGAATACTTTCTGCTACTTTATAAATATAATATTATGAATGGCCACTGTTATTCTACTCAAGGATCTGCATCCAAAATCTCCACCTTTCTTGAATTTCTCCAGTGCTTCATCATCCTTTTCCACTTTGAATTATAGTTTCTGCTTGTTTTAGGTATATGAGCTTTAACAGTGTAGTTCTAAATATTGCTTCAGATCAGGTACTCCTAAAGCATATCTTGTTCTTTTGGAAGGATCAACGTATTCCACTTGACCCTTGCTCTCTTCCCTTCCCACACAACATCCTTGAACTCATTACCACTATTCACAACTTCTCCTCTGTTTGATAAAAATATGCCTGACTTTTATATGAAATTAATGGAATAAAAACATTTTCTCTGATTGTATCTTGATATTCCAATATCCATAAACAAGAACTTCCAGTTTCTCAGTTTTTTTAATCCGTCTTTCATTTAGTCTCTTCCCATATATCCTTAGCCACCATAACAGAATCCTTTTTAACCCATACTCCTATATACTTACTTGTGTCCTCATAAATATGGGCATTATTGGACCAATTCAAGTGTGGGTACATAGTTTACAGTTATAGCTTTTGTTTTACCTTCATTGGATTTATATCCTGAAAAGACATGAAACTGCCTCAGAATGTTCCACAACAAGATGTCCTTTTCTGGTTTTATCAAGTACAAAATAGCATCATCCGCAAATAAAGCCAACTTTTCTTGAATGCCATACCAATTATATCCTTGAATTTCGGAGTCCCTTATTATCTTTGCTAATGGTTCTAAATATAATACAAATAAGAAAGGGGAAACAGGTCACCCCTGCCTGGTTCCTCTGTACAGAGGACTTATCAGAGAGGAAACCGTCCACTTTGATTTTTGCCCCTGATCCTACACGTCCTTCTAATTAACCTTATTAATGTATCATGAAATGCTAATTCTTCTACTGCTCTACTCATAAAATTCCAGCTTACTCTGTCAAATGCTTTCTCTGCATCAAGACCCAACAGCAACAGAGGCATTTATTACATTCTGCTTCCCTCTGGATCATCATTATTGTATTATAATGTTGTAAATGTTTGCCTCCACTAAACAAAACCACACTGATCCGTATATCAATTTTGGCAACACCTTTGTCATTATTTTATACATTATAGACAAACACTATTAATCATTGTTTAAAAGTGAAATAGGCCTATATGAAGCCAAATCACATTGGTCTTTACCATCTTTAGGTATTACAGCCACCACAGCTTTTTCTCCAGGATGTTGGCGCCTCTCCTCCTTTTAAAATACCGTTAAACAAAACCTTCAAGATCTATCTCAATTTCTTCCCTCATAGCTTTCAAACTTTCACCGGAAAACCCTCTATTCCTGCAGATTTGTTACACATCATTTTTATCTCATCTCCGCCTATCTTAACTGTTAATTGTTGAGCCTCATCTACCTCTAGCCTTGGCACATTTAAGTCTTCCATAAATATTTCCGTTTGTGCTTTATCTTGATTTCCCCATTTCTCTGCTTTAAACAAACTTTCATAAAATTTCTAAAATAATATCCAATACCTTCACAGGATCTCTGGTTATTTTTCTTGTTATTGGCTCCTGTGCCAACATTTTTCTGCTCTGGAGTTATCAAAAAACATTTGCTTACAAATAATCTTTCTCTTTAGCACTCCTAAACGGCACCTCTTTTTCTGAGATTCCCCTTATTCTTTAATACTTTAACCTTTGTCAACACCTATAAATAATTCTCATTACTTCTTAACTGTATCTTTTTCTTTTATTTCTATCCTATTTTTAAACTCCACTTTCATTTTATCCCACTTACTAGCTATAATTTCTGGAGTACTTTCGATTTTCCTTAACTCCTGGATAATTTCCACTACCCATTACTTAAACTACTCTCTTTAACAGGGAGATGGGGAGGTGCCAGAGTCTCATCTTTACTTCATTACCCTGTATTTTTATATTCGTAATTATTGGTGCAAGATCTAAAATAGTTATTGGATGCATGTCAAAGTTCTCAATTAAATACACATTCCTGTGAAATATAACTTCTGCTTAGTCCATCCCATTTATTGTACCTTGGGGAATATGTAAATTCTCAGAGTTCCTGCTATTGAATTCACACCCTCCTTTCCAAATATTTTCATAATTTTCTTCATAAATCTACCCTCTTATTACATTTCACTTCTAGGCCCCCAGGATATATCCTCATTGTTGCAAATAAAATTCCTGTACCCACCTGTAAGAAAAATTCCCTGCTGAAAGCTGATTTCTCCCCCAAAATCTTTAAGCTCCATAATGGCACTTTTAGTTAGAATATAAATACATGCCGGTGTAATCTCAATCCCTAGCCAGTAGCCCCTTACTACCACAAATCTGCCATTATCTTCTTCCCCCTCTTCTATCACTACTGGAGCTTCTCTAGCAATTAATATAAGTATACTTTGTCCCGGATATTCTGTTGAATATCCATCCCATAGCCTCTTTTTCAAATTCACATGCTCAGTTCTTTCCAAAGGTGTCTCCTTGTAGCTTTATTTGTAGTCTGCATTTCTTAACATATTGTTTCCTTTTTGTCTATACCTGCGAGACCACTCATTTTCCAAGACAACACAGAAAAAGTGTCACCATTATGCTGTTTTTATTCCCAACTCCTTTACATAAAAGCTTTTTTTAAATGTCTGTTTCCAGCTCAGGCTGCTGCAGAGACTGACCTACTGTGAGCTGTAATATTGAGAAAAGATAAGAGTTTATTCTCATTTATCGTCTGTACTTTTGATTTAATATCTCTGTAATCTGTACAACTGTTTGTTACGCTTCTTCTTGTTTTGTGATATAGTTGAATAACTGTTAGTGTTGACCTCAGTTTGTAGTGAATTCCTTTGTATCTGTTTTCTTAGTGAGAGAAAGTGAACAGAACAGGTTTAATCTAACCAAGGCATTCCTGCAACTGTTATTGTTTGGATAATTGGTCTGGTTTCTGTTCTGTGCCTTAAATAGCCAGCGTTTTAAATCAGATATACCTGTTGCTCAGGCTGCTGCACATACCCTACTGCCAGCTGGGATACTGAGAAAAGATAAGAGTTTATTCTCATTTATCGTCTGCACTTTTGATTTAATATCTCTGTAATCTGTACAACTGATTTTTTAATACCCACCATCCCAGTTCTTGTTGTGGCCTTTTTGTCTTGGTGGCTTTGAGTTGCCTGCCTCTGGTTAATACTGGACCCCCCCCCCCCCCCCCCAAGTCACATTAAATCAGCTCATACTGTTAATAATGAGAACTTAGCAAAGGCCCACCCCTTTAGCTTCTGCATATTGAATTATCTCATTATCTTCTGCATATTGAATTATCTCACTATCTTCTCTCTCTTCACTTTCTACTAAAAAAAAAAAAAAAAAAAAAAAAAAAAAAGAAACCGTTTCCTGCCTTTCCTGGAACTAGTTTAGTCCAGATACAGATTTGCTGTATCCAGGACTTTTTGTAAGCTTCTGAGCGGTGCTCTTCAATTTTTCAGTTAGATCTGCTAGTTCTCAGCTCTCCTGCACTTTTATTAGCTTATAAGTCTAGCACTTTACCAGACTTATTGTAGCAATTATTGTAGCACACAACAGTGCTACCACCACTAAAAGTTCTGCAAGTAAACAGCTCCAGTACTTATTAATGCCCACCCCTCCAGGCATGTCTAAAGGTCAGCTCCCTGCCTGGTGAGCTTGGGCATCCTGAGGCAATGTAGCAACTGCCTCATGTACACTGACAACCCTCTCCTCTTACCTCCCAACACTCAGACTTGCGATAGATGCACTTGTATATCCAAACTGGAAGCCATGCACTCTGCAGCCAAGACCGGAATAGATGGTCAAGAGGAGCAGGTCAACACATTGAACACATTGCCCCTCCAGAACACACACCAGCACTGCCTTCATATAAAAACACAAACCACACACCCACCTTCGCGGAGGCTCTCAAAAATCTACACAAACAGCAGAGACCTCCAAGGCAGAAACGCACTCAACCACCACAACACTAATCATGAGACACTTAACTCTCCTAAACAGTGTGCCACTCAACCAAAGGCCCTAAGGCAAAACAGCATCCCCAACCATTAGTCATAGGGGACTTGATAGTGAGGCACACTGATGTCCCACTCACTAGGTTGAATAAGGAGAAAGTAACAGTCAGCTGCCTGTCAAGTGCCAGGATCCAACACAACGCATGCACTCCAGTCCCTCAACCACAGGTAAAAATATGACTCTGGCATTGTACATGTGGGTGTGAATGACCTGAGATGTACCTCCCTGGACTACATGAAAAGAGATATGCAGGAGCTCTCAGATTATGTAGCCCAGGCGGGTATGACCCTAGCCCTGAGCAGCCTCCTACCATCACCCAGAATGATACCACAGTACAAGCAGAAAAGGATGGACTTCAACAATTGTCCAAAAGTTTCTGGTGTCATTCTAAGGGGAGCAGTATCTGTCTGCCTGTGATGACATGATTGACAGACCTAGATGCTTTGCCAGAGATGGCCTGCATCTGTCACCCCTGGGCTTCCGGATACTGGCCAAGGCTCTTGCCACCCCTATAGTGCCTTTTTCAGGTGGAGTTCCAAAGACCAAATTACCACCATAACAGCTACAAACATATGCAATCTGAGGGTCATGCTGCTCAATGCTAGAAGTCTAAATCTCAAAATGCACTCGTTCGAAGCACTCCTTAAAATGGAGAACACTGACATTTGTGCTGTAACAGAGACCTGGTTCAAGGCAGCAGATAGCACCCCTGCACTACCAGGCTATAACTTATTCCTTACCTTTCGCCCCAGAACTTGGACTGAAGCGCCAAAGGTGGTGGTGTTTCCATATTCATACAGGATGCATACACCTGCAGACTGGAAGCCCAACATGACGCATCAGAGATACTTCAGGTGCAGCTAACACTGGGTAAGACAGTGATTCAGGTCGTAGCCTGCTATAGGTCCCCAACCATGACCCAAGACTCACACTCCACTTTTTTAAGCACCCTGGAGAATATTAGGGTCCAACCTAACACACTCATACTGGGCGACTTCAACTACCCCTCCATTAACTGGGAAAACTACTCATGTACCAATACACTTGCCCAACGTTTTCTGGAATTCATTAATTCCAATGCCCTGGAGCAGCTCATTCTTACCTCCACTAGAGGTAGCAACATCCTTGACCTGGTCATTACTAACATGGGTGACCATTGCTCTGTACCAATATTCAACTCCTCCCTGGTTAGATCCAACCGCAAACTAATAACCTTGGTAATCCACATCCCTCCCACCCCCCACCCCCTCGCAAAGGTAACCACCATGAAAAACTTCTCCAAAGCTAACTTTGGGCTCCTAAAAACAGAGGTGGCTAACTTTACGGCACCCATGCAATTGGAGAATAGCTGCATGACCGCCGAATCTTACACTAATGCCCTGTACGAACACGTATGCAAATGCATGGATCTTGCCATACCCAATAGAACCAAGACGCTCTCCTCCAAATAAAAGGAAGCCAATCTGGTGGTCCCCTGCATAAACAAACTCTAACAGAAGAAGGAAATTGATGAGAAATAAGGTGAAGTCCCAAGACTGGAAAAACTCCCTTATCAGCCTTAACAAGTTGAGATTCCTCATCAAATCCTCTAAAGCTAGCTATGAAAAGAGAATTGCAGTAGACAGTAAAGACAGCCACAAGGCTTTCTATAGTTACGTAAAGAATCTCCATGGCAATACCCAGATTTGCTCGGAGCTGTTGCACAATAGCACCTCCTATACAGAGCCAACTGATTGCCAATATACTGGCCGCCACATTTCAGTGTCAACTTTACCCTGCTCTCCCCACCAAAGGACCAATCACAGTATCAGTAGATTGTCAGGCACCCAGTATTACTGCTGCACAGGTTAAAACAGCACTGTCCAAGGCCAAGAATACAGCTTCTATGGGACCTGACAATATCCCTGGCTCTGTTTTATATGAACTACAGGGTGAACTGGCACCTCACCTGTGTGCCCTGTTCAATCACAGCCTCACCTCAGGCTTTGTCCCTACCAAATGGCGCACCTCTATAGTCATCCCTTTCCACAAAGGAGGAGCGACTACAGACCCTAGGAACTATCGCCCTATTAGCCTGACAAGTCTGATATGTAAAGCTATGGAATGCGTCATCATGGACCTAATAAACGAAGATACAAGGAACCTCCAAACTTTGGATCTCACACAGTTTGGTTTTGTGAAGGGTAGATCATGCCTGCTAAACCTGGTCGACTTCTTTGAGTCAGTTACCATAGCTGTGGATGAAGGCAAGGTGGTTCATACAGCCTACCTTCATCTGGCCAAGGCCTTTGATACCATTCCCCACTCAGGAATCGTAGAAAAACTCACGAAGCTAGGCATCAACCCCCTATATCACTACTTGGGTTGCAAATTGGCTCACAGATAGAACCCATATTGTGAAAATAGCAGACTGTCGGACAGTCACGAGTGGAGTCCCACAGGGTTCAGACCTGGGTCCTCTCCTGTTTGTTATCTACTTCCAAGTCCAGGTCAACACGAAGGGACTCTGGCTGGCAAAGTTCGCAGATGATTACCAGTTGGGAGCCATAATTAACTCCCCAAGTGATGCGGACATCCTACAGAAAGGCCTCACTGAGACCAGTGACTGGTGACAGAACCATGGCCTTAAGCTCAATGCCAAAAAAAGGTGTAATTTTATTTATTTATTTAAATCTGTTGACCGGGGGTGTCTGACTGGACGTAGGTCCATTTTCAGCAGAGGCCCGGGGAGAAAAGCTCCACAGTAAAATAAACAGACAGTAGTTACATTGGATTACATAGCGATTAACAATTTAACATAGCAATTACTTACAACATATTTACAGATGAAGAACATAGTACATCAGTAGACAACTAGAATCTTTATCTGTGAAGTACATAACAGACATTAACAAATGTTACAATGAGAAGTTCCTGCTGTATAATAAGTACTAGGCTTATGAGCATCTGAGCTTGCTATAATCAAGGTAGTTAGTGGAGTGGAAAGAGAGGTAGTGGTTGGATGGGGTGGGTGATATTAGAGTGGGAGTTGCAAGGGCATAGCCAGCATGTTTTAGGTGCGCTTTTAGTAAAGTTTTGAAGTGGGTGCATGATGGGACAGAGGTAATTGTGGGTGGGAGTGAGTTCCATAATTTGCCTATGGCGCAAGAGAATAGTGCTTCACCAGCAGAGTTATTGGCTTTAGTGATCTGCAAGTGATTTTTGTTGCTGGATCTTAGTGGTCTGGTGGTGCGATAGGGTTGGAGTAGATTCTGGAGGGATGGGACATTTAGTGGATGGTTTACTAGTTTGTGGGCTAGTGAGAGTTGATACCACTGAAGGAGGTGAGGGAGTTCAAGCCAGCCCAGTTCAGCAAGTGAGAGACAGTGGTAACTACGATAGGATGTCCCTGTGGCGAATTTGGCGATTTTGTTGTAGCAGGTCTCTAGCATGTTTAGATCACATTGCCTTAGGTTGGTATATATTGGAGAGGCATAAAGTAGGGTGGAGATATAAGGTGGGAATTTGCTATTGAAATCTTTGCTGCTTTGGTGAGAAATTGCTTATTTCTGTATAACGCTCCTAGTTTTTTGTGGACTTTTTTTTATGGTCATGGATATGTGAATGTCAAATGTTAGTTTATTGTCTATTTCCACTCCTAGCTATTTGGAGTTTTCAGTTGGGTATATAGTGGTGTTGTCTTTTGCTGTGATGTTAAAGTGAGAGTTGTTTTGAGTATGTTTGGTGGGTTGGAAGATGAGTAGTTTAGTTTTGTTTGGGTTGAGTATTAATTGGGCATCGGATAACCATGTTTCAACAGAGTAAAAGGCTTCCTGTGTGACTTTTTGCAGTTTTGGTAGGGACTGGGCTGAGCAGATGATGGTCGAGTCATCTGAGTATTGTATGAGTGTGCCATGTTTGGTGGCAGAGGCTAGATTATTGGTGTAAACAGAGAAGAGTAGGGGTCCAAGGATGGATCCTTGGGGAACCCCTATGGAGACAGGTAGTTGGGGAGATATGTCATTCTGCCATACAACGGATTGTTGGCGGTCAGACAGGTAACTCTGAAACTGATTGTGAGAAGGATAGGTTATTGAGGACAGAGATAAGTTGTTTGTGTGGGACCATATAAAATGCTTTAGATAGGTCTAGGAAAGTAGCAGAGGAGAGATAGCTATTGTTTTTATGCTGAAGGATAGTGTTAGTAAAGCAGAGTAAGGCAGTGGTGGTGCTATGGTTTGGTCGGAAACCATGCAGAGTACTGGAAAGGAGGTTGTTAGTAAGGAGGTAGTCTGAGACCTGAGAGTGTATGCATCTCTCTAGTATTTTGGAGAGTGGAGAGAGAATAGCTATGGGGCGGTAATTGGTTAGTTCTGCAGAGGGTCCGCCTTTGTGGAGGGGAATTATATGTGAGACTTTCCACAATGTGGGAACGTAACTTTCTGACAGAGATCGGTTAATCAAGATGGATACTGGGTAGGCCAGAGCATCAGCTGCGATTTGTAGGTATTCACTTGGGAGGTTGTCTGCTGCTAATTTGGTGGGTTTAAGTTTAGTTACGTGTTTTTTTATGTTGGAGGTAGGTACAGGAGAAAGCGAAGGCAGTGGGGAGATTACTAGTTGAAGGTGTGGGTTGGAGGGGGGGGTGTTGTTTAGCTAGTGATAGTATGGTTTGGGTGAAGTGCGTGTTAAATGAGGTAGCAATATTTTCTGAGGAGTGAGGGATGTTAGGAGGAGGGGTACTGACTTTACATGGGTGGAGGATGGAGTTTATGGAGGACCAGAATTGTTTGGGGCTGTGTTGTGAGGAGTCTAGGGCAGACTGGTAGTATTGGAATTTGTCCTGTTTTATTAGCTTTTTGACTCTATCGCGTAATTCTAGGAATTTCTGTCTAGCTGAGGGGGTTTTGGTTTTGCACCAGTGCTCCCAGGCTTTATCTCTGTTTTTCATTTCTTAGTGGTTTTCTGTAGCCATGGGGAGGGTTGTGCTTTGGTTCTGGAAAATCTTATGGGGGCATGGTAATTAAGGATGTTCAGGAGGGTAGTATTAAAAAATTCAACTGCGTCATCTAGACTGAGGTACTTTAGAGGATGCCAGTTACATTCTTTGAGGGATGAGATGAATGTAAGTGGGTTAAAGTTTAGTTTTTTACGTATTTGATGGTAGATGACAGGTTTAGCTTGGTATAGGTATTTTTTGAGTAGGAATGTTGGGGAGTGATCACTGAGGCTATCTGATAAGCAGCCTGTTATATATGACTGGGGCTCTTACTGACTAGTATCCAATCCAGGGTAGTGTGCTTGCTGGAGTTTTTATTTATCCTGGTTGATGACTGGACTAGTTGGGTGAAGCCATGAAGGTGTACATGATGGGTTGGATTGTTGCCAGAACAGGATCGCCAGTCAATATTGAAATCACCTAAGATGATAGTTTCTTGGGGGAGATGGTGGGTAGACCAGCTGAGGAGGTTTTCTAGTGGAGGGATGTTTTGGCCAGGTGGGAAGTAGCATCTAATTATGTTGATTGTTTTGTTTTGGTTAATTTTGAGGTTGGTATATATTATTTCTTCATTGCCTATTTGTGGAGCTGATGATTTTAAGATCTGGATGTTTAGATGCTGTTTAAATATTATAGCTACACCACCTCCTTTTTTGTTTAGCCAGTCTACTCTTAGTATGCCGTAACCTGTAGGGAGTATTTGCTCACTGGTAATGTGAGGATTTAACCAGGTTTCTGTCAGGATGACTATATCTGGGGAGTACAAGTCTATGGTGGCATGGAGTTCATGGACTTTGTTGGATATACTTCTAGTATTTAGGCTTAGTAGAAGGAAGTCACTTGGCTTTCTATTGGCTGTAATATGGGAGAAGTTGTGGTTTCTAGTCTGATTATGAGGATTGGGGTTGGAGATGGTAGGGCCAAGGTTGGGGTGGATGTCTCCACTTAGGGCTAGTTTTGATATGCATGAGATTATTAGTTTTCTCAGTTTTTGAATGTGTTTGTTTATAAGGGAAACTTTATGATTGTGCTCTGTGGATAATAGGTATGGAGGGAGGGTTACTATGTTAAGTTGTAGGGATGCTTTATGTTTGAGTAATATAGTTGGTAGAATATGTGGGGGGTGCATAGGGATGGTTCTTGAGCTGGTGGGAGGGGAGCTGAGTGTGGGTGAGACATGAGTGGTGATGTGAGTAGTAGTACAGTGGTAGTGATTGAGTGGGGGAATGATGGAGCTTTGGTAGGATGTAAGATATGCAAGGAGAGTGCATGCAGTGAGCATAGGAAAGGTATGCTTGTACATGTTAGTTGAGGAGGTGTGATAGTAGTGGGAAGATGGAGGAGGTGTGATAGTAGTGGGAAGATGGAGGAGGTAGTGTTGGGTTAGCGCTGTGGTTGGCTATTGGAAAGATGGGAGGGGTTTGAGTGCAATAAAGGTGGGACCACTGGGGCGGAGGAATAGGGGCAGGGTGGGGAGCCAAGCAGGTAGAGACCCTGTTAGTTGCTCGTATGAGGGGCTGGAAACAATCACAAAGCAAAGACAAGTATGTGTTAAGAAACCATCACAACTGACCAAGGACTGCTCTGAAACGAAGTCATTTCTTAATTTCTCAGGTGGAAAAACAGGATAACCTTGTATCAGTAGGCTACTGAGGTCATAGTTTAAATTAACAAACACACAGTATTGATCAGTTATGGATACTATTTGCTAACAGAAGGGAATAAGACAAAGTGGAAGGTGTGTGTGTGTGTGTGTGTGTGTGTGTGTGTGTGTGTGTGTGTGGTGGTGGTGGTGGTGGCGGGGGGGGGGGGCTGCTTACAAGCCAAAGCAGAGTGCTCTCCAGGGGAAAATGAATATTGGCTCAAACAGGTAGACACATACTCAAAGTTAACTGTAGCTGTTTGCAGACAGTTCAGACCCTGACTACGCTTTTCTTACAAGAATGTTAAAGGTGGTACCGCAGTTAAATACTTGAGTGGTGTTAGGTTCAAAGTTAACTGTAGCTGTTTGCAGACCGTTCAGACCCGGACTGAACTTTTCTTACAAGAATGTTAAAGGTGGTACCGCAGTTGAATACTTAAGAGTGGTGTTAGGTTCAAAGTTAACTGGAGCTGTTTGCAGACAGTTCAGACCCGGTCATCATCCCCTTTGGGAAAAACCTGGTTCCCATGAATTACCACATAGATGGTAGTCCACTGAACACAGAAGGCGTCATAAGAGATTTGGGAACACAAGTTGACAGCAACCTCTCTTTTGACCACCACATTGCCACTGTCATCAGAAAGTCCTTCTATTTGGCACATCTCATTACTAAGAGTTTTGCATTCAGGAAGAAAGAGGTCATTGTCTCACTCTACTCTTTCCTCATTAGGCCAATCATCGTGTACAATGCCCCATTTGGCATGTACCTCACTAGACACCTACAACTGGACAGGCCGCAAAAGTACCTCACAAAGAGGATCATAGGCCTTAAACACTTGTTCTATATGGACAGACTCAAAAAACTCCAACTTTTCTCTGTCTCATATCGCCTACTTAGAGCCGATCTCTGCTTGACTTACAAAGCCATGTCTGACCCAGCTCTGTTAAAAATGCTACATCTAAAGAAATCCCAATCCCTCTGCACTACACGTTCCAGAGACCTCAACCTCATTACCACAAACAGAACAAGCTGAAGGGACAGGTTCATAACCTACAGACTGCCCATGCTATGGAACAGACTTCCATTAAATGTCAAGCGGAGTGCCTCACTGGCCCTCTTCAAGAGAGATCTTGATAAGTGGATGGGAAATACAAAATTCACCCCGGGGATCACTCCACTGGCTCTACTTGACAGAGGCAATGGAAACTAAGGTCGGGTGGTACGATGCCAGGGTAATCCTATGGGCTAGGGCTTGTAAAGGCTCCAGGGCCATTAGCCTAGTACACACCTATGAACCTATGCTCCCAGTTATACTTGGTGGATTGATCCTTTATACAGTTTTTTTTGTCATCATCAATAATGGAACCCGTGTCGCTTTTTACAACTTTTTATTTTAATGGAAACCCTCAAAAAAAAAAAAACCACATCCAGAACACCTCCATAGCCTGCTAACTTAATACAAACATACAAAACTATGTACATCTTCAAATAATTAAGTTTAACCCTCCTAATTCGAACAATTGTCCCAGAATAACTACAAAGACAGGCCTTAACTAACCTAAAGTTGAGCTTATCCATGCTAAGATGTAGGTATACTGCCTGTGCCTCTAATTACTCTAATTGGTGTCTGTTCTTTTTATCTTTTATTCCCTCCCAAATGTGAAAAATAATGTGAAAAATAACTTGCATGCTTCCAGAAAATATTTAGCCTTGAAGAAACAGTGCTTTGGCTTTTTATTATTCTCTTATCAGCTTGTCTCCATGGAAACTTAACAGAAAACCAAATGTAACCCTCAGCTGCAGTCTTCTGAAGACAATCTGAAACATTTTTTGTTAAAGAAAAACTTTATTATATTCAGCATTCTCTTATTTACTCATTTCCACTTAACTTGCTATTAGATTAAACAGAGGATCTTATTCCAGTCAGCTTACATATATGATGAGCTGTGTACTTTTGCACCCCACTCCCCACCTCAACAACCCAAAATAACATCCTATTAAACAACCTTTTGGCTTGCATGTTCTTCTCTTTTGCATTGAAATGCCTGCATTTGTAATACTAAAAAAGAATAAAAAGGCATCTGTTTATGTTAGTATCTATATCACACATGACTAAAACTAGTTTCTTATGAAACATGCAATTTATATCAGGAAAAGTTTCATAGAAATACTATTAACAGAAATTGTTTTACAGTACAGTTGTGTAAATCTTACCATAACAGTAGATGTCCTTCTCCTCACTGTTGCAGTCAGTATTCATTACAATGGGGATCCCCTGCCAAATGTAGCCCAAAATCCGGCCAGTATACCAAAGCATTTAGGTTGTAATAAGGGTGCTGAACATCACATGTATGCTCCCCACACATAGCATAGGGCATAAATGTGACATACAAACGTACCATCCTCAGAACTGAAATGCCACAGGTTCTGGGCCCTCTCCTATTTGGAATTTATTTTGCAGACATCCAAGCCAATATCCCAGAAGTGTGGTTGACTACATTTGCTAAAGACTGCAAAAACTGGGCACTGCTCTGCTCATCCACTGATGCAAAACAGCTTCAGCAAACGCGAGAAAAAAGAATATGGGCAAAAAAATAC
>NC_056743.1:422317115-422344308 GCF_019279795.1 Protopterus annectens | reverse complement strand
TACATCATAAGTCTCAGCACAGGTTAACATGATATAACACTACATCATAAGTCTCAGCACAGGTTAACATGATATAACACTACACCATAAGTCTCAACACAGGTTAACATTATATAACACTACATCATAAGTAACAGCACAGGTTAACGTGATAAAAAATACATCATAAGTCTCAGCACAGGTTAACATGATATAACACTACATCATAAGTCTCAGCACAGGTTAACATGATATAACACTACATCATAAGTCTCAGCATAGGTTAACATGATATAACACTACATCATAAGTCACAGCACAGGTTAACATGATATAACACTACATCATAAGTCTCAGCACAGGTTAACATGATATAACACTACATCAAGTCTCAGCACAGGTTAACATGATATAACACTACATCATAAGTCACAGCCCAGGTTAACATGATATAACACTACATCATAAGTCTCAGCACAGGTTAACATGATATAACACAACATCATATGTCTCAGCACAGGTTAACATGATATAACACTACATCATAAGTCTCAGCACAGGTTAACATGATATAACACTACATGATAAGTCTCAGTACAGGTTAACATGATATAACACTACATCATAAGTCTCAGCACAGGTTAACATGGTATAACACTACACCATAAGTCTCAGCACAGGTTAACATGATATAACACTGCATCATAAGTCTCAGCACAGGTTAACATGATATAACACTACATCATAAGTCACAGCACAGGTTAACATGGTATAACACAACATCATAAGTCTCAGCACAGGTTAACATGACATAACACAAAATGATAAGTCTCAGCATAAGTTAACATGATATAACACTACTTCATAAGTCTCATCACAGGTAACGTATAACACTACATCATAAGTCACAGCACACGTTAACATGATACAACACAACATCATAAGTCTCAGCACAGGTTAACATGATATAACACTACACCATAAGTCCCACCAGAGGTTAACATGATGTAACACTAGATCATAAGTCTCAGCACAGGTTAACATGATATAACACAACATCATATGTCTCAGCACAAGTTGACATGATATAACACAACATCATAAGTCTCAGCACAGGTTAACATGATATAAAACTACACCATAAGTCTCAGCACAGGTTAACATGGTATAACACTGCATCATAAGTCTCAGCACAGGTTAACATGATATAACACTACATCATAAGTCTCAGCACAGATTAACATGATATAACACTACATCATAAGTCTCAGCACAGATTAACATGATATAACACTACAACATATGTCTCAGCACAGTTTAACATGATACAACCCAATATCATATGTCTCAACACAATTAACATGATATAACACTACATCATATGTCTCAGCACAGGTTAACATGATACAACACTACATCATAAGGCTAAGCACAGGTTAACATGATATAACACTACATGATAAGTCTCAGTACAGGTTAACATGATATAACACTACATCATAAGTCTCAGCACAGGTTAACATGATATAACACTACATCATAAGTCTCAGCACAGGTTAACATGATATAACACTACATCATAAGTCTCAGCACAGGTTAACATGATATAACACTACATCATAAGTCTCAGCACAGGTTAACATGATATAACACTACATCATAAGTCTCAGCACAGGTTAACATGATATAACACTACATCATAAGTCTCAGCACAGGTTAACATGATATAACACTACATCATAAGTCTCAGCACAGGTTAACATGATATAACACTACATCATAAGTCTCAGCACAGGTTAACATGATATAACACGACATCATAAGTCTCAGCACAGGTTAACATGATATAACACTACATCATAAGTCTCAGCACAGGTTAACATGATATAACACTACATCATAAATCTCAGCACAGGTTAACATGATATAACACTACATCATAAGTCACAGCACAGGTTAACATGATATAACACTACATCATAAGTCTCAGCACAGGTTAACATGATATAACACTACATCATAAGTCTCAGCACAGGTTAACATGATATAACACTACATCATAAGTCTCAGCACAGGTTAACATGGTACAACACTACATCATAAGTCTCAGCACAGGTTAACATGGTATAACACTACATAATAAGTCTCATCCCATGTTAATATGATATAACACTACATCATAAGTCTCAGCACAGGTTAAAATTATATAACACTACATCATATGTATCAGCATAGGTTAACATGATATAACACTACACCATAAGTCTCAGCACAGGTTAACATGATATAACAGATTAACAGGATGTGACACTACATCATAAGTTTCAGCACAGGTTAACAAGATATAACACTACATCGTGTGTCTCAGCACAGGTTAACATGATATAACACTACACCATAAGTCTCAGCACAGGTTAGCATGATACAACACTACATCATAAGTCTCAGCACAGGTTAACATGATTTAACACTACACCATAAGTCACAGCACAGGTTAACATGGTATAACACTACATCATAATACTCAGCCCAGGTGAACATCATATAACATTACACCATAAGTCTCAGCACAGGTTAACATGATTTAAAACTAAATCATAAGTCTCAACACAGGTTAACATGATATAACACTACATCATAAGGCACAGCCAGGTTAACATGATATAACACTACATCATAAGTCTCAGCACAGGTTAACATGATATAACACAACACCATAAGTATCAGCACGGGTTAACATGGTATAACACTGCATCATAAGTCTTGGCCAAGGTTAACATATAAAACACTACACCATAACTCTCAGAACAGGTTAACATGATATAACACTATATCATAAGTAACAGCACAGGTTAACTTTATATAACACTACATCATATGTCTCAGCAGAGGTTAACATGATATAACACTACATCATAAGTCTCATCACAGGTTAACATGATATAACACTACATCATATGTCTCAGCAGAGGTTAACATGATATAACACTACATCATAAGTCATAACACAGGTTAACATGATATAACACTACATCATAAGTCATAACACAGGTTAAATTGATATAAAACTACATCATAAGTCTCAGTACAGGTTAACATGGTATAACACTACATCATAAGTCTCAGCACAGGTTAACATGAATTAACACTACATCATAAGTCACAGCACAGGTTAACAAGGTATAACACAACATGATATGTCTCAGCACAGGTTAACATGGTATAACACTACATCATAAGTTCAGCACAGGTTAACATGATTTAACACTAAACCATAAGTCTCAGCACAGCTTAGCATGGTATAACTCTACATCATAAGTCTCGGCACAGGGTAACATGATATAAAATTACACCATAAGTCTCAGTACAGGTTAACATAACATAACACTACATCATAAATCTCAGCACAGGTTAACATGATGTAACACTACATCATAAGTTTCAGCAAAGGTAAACATAATTTAACACTACACCATATGTCTCAGCACAGGTTAACATGATATGACACGACATCATAAGCCTCAGCACAGATTAACATGATATATCACTACATCAGAAGTCATGGCACAGGTTAACATGATATAACACTGCATCATAAGTCACAGCCCAGGTTATCATGATATAACACAACATCATATGTCTCAGCACAGGTTAACATGATATAACACTAAAACATAAGTCTCAGCACAGGTTAACATGATATAACACTACATCATAAGTCTCAGCACAGGTTAACATGATATAACACTACACCATAAGTCTCAGCACAGGTTAACATGATATAACACTACATCATAAGTCACAACACAGGTTAACATGATAAAACACTACATCATAAGTCTCAGCACAGGTTAACATGGTATAATACTACATCATAAGTCTCTGCGCAGTTTAACATGATATAACACTATATTATAAGTCACAGCCAAGGTTAACATGATATAACACAACATCATAAGTCTAAGCACAGGTTAACATGGTATAATACTACATCATTAGTCTCTGCACAGGCTAACATGATATAACACTACACCACAAGTCTCAGCATAGGTTAACATGATATAACACTACATCATGAGTCTCAGCACAGGTTAACATGATATAACACTACATCATAAGTTTCAGCACAGGTTAACATGATATAACACTAAAACATAAGTCTCAGCACAGGTTAACATGATATAACACTACATCATAAGTTTCAGCCCAGGTTAACATGATATAACACTACATCATAAATCACAGCACAGGTTAACAGGATATAACACTACATCATACGTCTCAGCACAGGTTAAAATGATATAACACTATATCATATGTCACAGCACAGGTTAACATGATATAATACTACATCATAAGTCTCAGCAAAAGTTAACATGATATAACACTACATCAAAAGTCTCAGCACAGGTTAACATGATATAACACTACATCATAAGTCTCAGCACAGATTAACATGATATAACACTACAACATATGTCTCAGCACAGTTTAACATGATACAACCCAACATCATATGTCTCAACACAGGTTAACATGATATAACACTACATGATAAGTCTCAGTACAGGTTAACATGATATAACACTCCATCATAAGGCGCAGCACAGGTTAACATGATATAACACTACATCATAAGTCACAGCACAGGTTAACATGATATAACACTACATCATATAACTCAGCACAGGTTAACATGTTATAACACTACATCATAAGTCATAGCACAGGTTAACGTCGTATAACACTGCATCATAATTCTCAGCCCAGGTTAACATCATATAACATTACATCATAAGTCTCAGCACAGGTTAACATGATATAACACTACATCATAAGTTTCAGCACAGGTTAACATGATATAACACAAAATCATACGTCACAGCACAGGTTAACATGGTATAACACCTCACTTTAAGTCTCAGCAGAGCTTATAATGGTATTACATTACATCATAAGTCTCAGCACAGGTTAACATGATATAACCCAAAATGATAAGTCTCAGCCAGGTTAACATGATATAACACTACACCATAAGTCTCATCACAGGGTAACATGGTATAACACTACATCACAAGTCTCAGCACAGGTTAACATGATATAACACTACATCATATGTCTCAGCACAGGTTAACATGATATAACATACATCATAAGTCTCAGCACAGGTTAACATGATATAACACTACACCATAAGTCATAGCACAGGTTAACGTCGTATAACACTACATCATAATTCTCAGCCCAGGTTAACATCATATAACATTACACCATAAGTCTCAGCACAGATTAACATGATATAACACTACATCATAAGTCTCAGCACAGGTTAACATGAAATAACACTACATCATAAGTCACAGCACAGGTTAACAAGGTATAACACTACATCATAAGTTTAAGCCCAGGTTAACATGATATAACACTACATCATAGGTTTCAGCCCATGTTAACATGATATAACACAACATCATAAATCTCAACACAGGTTAACATGACATAACACTACATCATAAGTCTCAGCCCAGGTTAACATGATATACCACTACATGATAAGTCTCAGTCCAGGTTAACGTGATAAAAAATACATCATAAGTCTCAGCACAGGTTAACATGATATAACACTACATCATATGTCTCAGCACAGGTTAACATGATATAATACTATATCATTAGTCACAGCACAGGTTAACAGGATGTAACACTACATCATAAGTTTCAGCACAGGTTAACATGATATAACACTACATCATATGTTTCAACACAGGTTAACATGATATAACACTACATCATAAGTCTCAGCACAGGTTAAGATGATATAACACTACATCATAAGTCTCAGCACAGGTTAACATGATATCACACTACATCATAAGTCTCAGCACAGGTTAACATGATATAACACTACATCATAAGTCTCAGCCCAGGTTAACATGATATAACACACCATAAGTCTCAGCACAGGTTAACATGGTATACCATTACTTCATAAGTCTCAACCCAGGTTAACATTATATAAGACTACATCATAAGTCTCAGCCCAGGTTAACATAATATAACACTACATCATAAGTCTCAGCACAGGTTAACATGATGTAACACTACATCATAAGTTTCAGCACAGGTTAACATGATATAACACTACACCATTTAGGCTCAGCAGAGGTTATCATGATATAACACAACATCATATGTCTCAGCACAGGTTAACATGATATAAAACTGCACCATAAGTCTCAGCACAGGTTAACATGATATAACACTACATCAAAAGTCACAGCACAGGTTAACATGGTATAGCAATACATCATAAGTCTCAGCACAGGTTAAAATTATATAACACTGCATCAATGTCTCAGCACAGGTTAACATGATATAACACTAAAACATAAGTCTCAGCACAGGTTAACATGATATAACACTACATCATAAGTCTCAGCAAAGGTTACCATAATATAAAACTACACCATAAGACTCAGCACAGGTTAACATCATATAACACTACATCATAAGTCACAGCACACATTAACATGGTAAAAACAATACCCCATAAGTCTCAGCACTGGTTAACATGATGTAACACTACATCATAAGTCTCAGCACAGTATAACATGATATAACACAACATGATAAGTCTCAGCACAGGTTAACATGATATAACACTACATCATAAGTCTCATCACAAGGTTAACATGATATAACACTACACCATAAGTCTCAGCCCAGTTTAACATGGTATAACACTACATCATAAGTCACAGCACAGGTTAACAAGGTATAACACAACATGATATGTCTCAGCACAGGTTAACATAATATAACACTACATCCTAAGTAACAGCACAGGTTAACATGATATAACACAAAATCATAAGTCACAGAACAGGTTAACATGATATAAAATTACACCATAAGTCTCAGTACAGGGTAACATAATATAACACTACATCATAAGTCTCAGTACAGGTTAACATGATGTAACACTACATCATAAGTTTCAGCACAGGTTAACATGATATAAAACTAGATCATATGTCTCAGCACACGTTAACATGATATAACAGTACATCATAAGTCAGCAGAGGTTATCATGATATAACACAACATCATATGTCTCAGCACAGGTTAACATGATATAACACTACACCATAAGTCTCAGCACAGGTTAACATGATATAACACTATATCATAAGTTACAGCACAGGTTAACATGATATAACACTACATCATAAGTCTCAGCACAGGTTAACATGATATAAAATGACATCATATGTCTCAGCACAGGTTAACAGGATATAACACTACATCATAAGTCTCAGCACAGATTCACATGATATAACATAACATCATAAGTCTCAGCACAGGTTAACATGATATAACACTACACCATAAGTCTCAGCACAGGTTAACATGATATAACACAACATCATATGTCTCAGCACAGGTTAACATGATATAACACTACATCATAAGTCTCAGCACAGGTTAACATGATATAACACTACATCATAAGTCTCAGCACAGGTTAACATGATATAACACTACACCATAAGTCTCATCACAGGGTAACATGGTATAACACTGCATCATAAGTCAAAGCACACGTTAACATGATATAACACTACATCATAAGTCACAGGCCAGGTTAACATGAAATAACAAAACGTAAGACTCAGCACAGGTTAACATGATACAACACTACATCATAAGTCTCATCCCAGGTTAACATGATATAACACTACACCATAAGTTTCAGCCCATGTTAACATGATATAACACAACATCATAAGTCTCAGCACAGGTTAACATGATATAACACTACATCATAAGTAACATCACAGGTTAACATGATATAACACAAAATCATAAGTCACAGCACAGGTTAACATGGTATAACACCACACCTTAAGTCTCAGCAGACCTTATCACGGTATTACATTACATCATAAGTCTCAGCACAGGTTAACATGATATAACACTACATCATAAGTCTCAGCACAGGTTAACATGATATAACACTACATCATAAGTCTCAGCACAGGTTAACATGATATAACACTACATCATAAGTTTCAGCACAGGTTAACATGATATAACACTAAAACATAAGTCTCAGCACAGGTTAACATGATATAACACTACATCATAAGTCTCAGCACAGGTTAACATGATATAACACTACATCATAAGTCTCAGCACAGGTTAACATGATATAACACTACATCATAAGTCTCAGCACAGGTTAACATGATATAACACTACATCATAAGTCTCAGCACAGGTTAACATGATATAACACTACATCATAAGTCTCAGCACAGGTTAACATGATATAACACTACATCATAAGTCTCAGCACAGGTTAACATGATATAACACTACATCATAAGTCTCAGCACAGGTTAACATGATATAACACTACATCATAAGTCTCAGTACAGGTTAACATGATATAACACTACATCCTAAGTCACAGCACAGGTTAACATGAAATAACATTTCATCATAAGTCTCAGCACAGGTTAACATGTTATAACACTACACCATAAGTCCTACCACAGGTTAACATGATATAACATTACACCATAAGTTCTACCAGAGGTTAACATGATGTAACACTAGATCATAAGACTCAGTACAGGTTAACATGATATAACACAACATCATAAGTCTCAACACAGGTTAACATGATATAACACAACACCATAAGTCTCAGCACAGATTAACATGGTATAACACTGCATCATAAGTCTCAGCCCAGGTTAATATGGTAAAACACTACACCATAAGTCTCAACACAGGTTAACATTATATAACACTACATCATAAGTAACAGCACAGGTTAACGTGATATAACAATACATCATAAGTCTCAGCACAGGTTAACATGATATAACACTACATCATAAATCACAGTACAGGTTAACAGGATATAACACTACATCATAAGTAACAGCACAGGTTAACATGATATAACACTACATCATAAGTCTCAGCATAGGTTAACATGATATAACACAACATTATATATCTCAGCACAGGTTAACATGCTATAACACAACATCATGTCTCACCACAGGTTAACATGATATAATACTACAACATAAGTTCAGCACAGGTTAACATGATTTAACACTAAACCATATGTCTCAGCACAGCTTAACATGGTATAACTCTACATCATAAGTTTCGGCACAGGGTAACATGATATAAAATTACACCATAAGTCTCAGTACAGGGTAACATAATATAACACTACATCATAAGTCTCAGCACAGGTTAACATGATATAATACTACAACATAAGTCTCAGCACAGGTTAACATTGTATAACACTGCATCATAAGTCTCATCCCAGGTTAACATGGTAAAACACTATACAATAAGTCTCAGCACAGGTTAACATGATATAACACTATATCATAAGTCACAGCACACGTTAACATGGTATAACACTGCATCATAAGTCTCAGCACAGGTTAACATGATATAATACTACATCATATGTCTCAGCACAGGTTAACATGATATAACACTACATCATAAGTCTCAGCACAGGTTAACATGATATAACACTATATCATAAGTCACAGCACAAATTAACATGATATAACTCCACATCATAAGTCTCAGCACAGGTTAACATTGATATAACAATACATAATATGTCTCAGCATAGGTTAAAAGATATAACACAACATTATAAGTCATAGCACAGGTTAACATGATATAACACTGCATCATAAGTCTCAGCACAGGTTAAAATGATGTAACACTACTTCATAAGTCTGAGAACAGGTTAACATGATATAACACTACATCATAAATCACTGTCACTTTAACATGATATAACACAACATCATATATCTCAGAACAGGTTAAGATGATATAACTCACCATCATAAGTATCAGCACAGGTTAACATGATATAATACTACACCATAAGTCTCAGCACAGGTTAACATGATATAACACTATATCATGTCACAGCACAAGTTAACATGATATAACACTACATCATAAGTCTCAGCACTGATTAACATGATATAATACTACATCATATGTCTCAGCACGTTAACAAGATATAACACTACATCATAAGTCTCAGCACAGTATAACATGATATAACACAACATGATAAGTCTCAGTACAGGTTAACATGATATAACACTACATCATAAGTCTCATCACAAGGTAACATGGTATAACACTACATCATAACTCTCAGCACAGGTTATCATTATATAACACTACATCATAAGAATCAGCCAGCTTAACATGATATAACACTGTATCATAAGTCTCAGCACAGGTTAACATGATATAAAACTACATCATATGTCTCAGCACAGGTTAACATGATATAACACTACATGATAAGTCAGAGCCCAGGTTAACATGATATAACACTACATCATAAGTCTCCACACAGGTTAACATGATATAACAAAACATCATAAGTCATAGCCTAGGTTAACATGATATAACACTACATCATGTCTCAGCACAGGGTAACATGATATAACACTACATCATAAGTCTCAGCACAGGTTAACATGATATAACACTACATCATAAGTCTCAGCACAGGTTAACATGATATAACACTACACCATAAGTCTAAGCACAGGTTAACATAATATACATAACATCATATGTCTCAGCACAATTTGACATGATATAACACAACACCATAAGTCTCAGCACAGATTAACATGGTATAACACTGCATCATAAGTCTCAGCCCAGGTTAAAATGATATAACACTACATCATAAGAATCAGCCCATGTTAACATGATATAACAATGCATCATAAGTCTCAGCACAGGTTAACATGGCATAACACTACAACATGCGTCTCTGCACAGGTTAACATGATATAACAAAACATCATATGTCTCAGCACAGGTTAACATGACATAACACTACATCATAAGTCTCAGCACAGGTTAACATGGTATAACACTACATCATAAGTCTCAACCCAGGTTAACATGATATAACACTGCATCATAAGTTTCAGCACAGGTTAACATGGCATAACACTACAACATGCGTCTCTGCACAGATTAACATGACATAACACAAAATGATAAGTTTCAGCATAGGTTAACATGATATAACACCACTTCATAAGTCTTATCACAGGTAACATTGTATAACAGTACATCATAAGTCACAGCACACGTTAACATGATATAACTCCACATCATAAGTCTCAGCACAGGTTAACATTGATATAACAATACATCATATGTCTCAGCATAGGTTAAAAGATATAACACAACACTATAAGTCATAGCACAGGTTAAATTGATAGAAAACTATATCATAAGTCTCAGCACTGGTTAATATGGTATAACAGTACATCATAAGTCACAGCTCACGTTAACCTGATACAACACAGCATCATAAGTCTCTGCACAGGCTAACATGATATAACACTACATCATATGTCACAGCACAGGTTAACATGATATAACACTACATCATAAGTCTCAGCACAGGTTAACATGATATAACACAACATCATATATCTCAGCACAGGTTAACATGATATAACACAACATCATAACTCTCATCACAGGTTAACATGGTATAACACTACATCATAAGTCACAGCAGACGTTAATATGATATAACACAACATCATACCTTTCAGCACAGGTTAACATGATATAACACTAAATCATAAGTCACAGCACAGGTTAACATGATATAATACTACATCATAAGTTACAGCACAGGTTAACATGATATAACACTGCATCATAAGTCTCAGCACAGGTTAAACTGATATAACACTACACCATAAGTCTCAGTATAGGTTAACATGATGTAACACTACATCATAAGTCTTAGCAGAGGTTAACATGATATAACACCACATCATATGTCTCAGGACAGGTTAACATGATATAAAACTACATCATAACTCACAGCCCAGGTTAACATGATATAACACTGCATCGAAGTCAAAGCCCAGGTTAACATGATACAACCCAACATCATAAGTCTCAGCACAGGTTAACATCATATAACACTACAACATAAGTTTCTGCCCAGGTTAACATGATATAACACTACATCATAAGCCTCAGCACAGGTTAACATGGTATAACACTACACCATAAGTCTCAGCACAGGTTAAAATGATATAACACTATATCATAAGTCACAGCACAGGTTAACATGATATAACACTACATCATAAGTCTCAGCACAGGTTAACATGATATAAAACTACATCATATGTCTCAGCACAGGTTAACATGATATAACACTACATCATAAATCACAGCACAGGTTAACATGATATAACACTACTCCATAAGTCTCAGCACAGGTTAACATGGTATAACACTACATTATAAGTCACAGCCCAAGTTAACATCATATAACACAACTCTCAGAAAAGGTGAGCATGGTATATAACTACACCATAAGTCTCAGCACAGGTTAACATGATATAACACTACACCATAAGTCTCAGCACAGGTTAACATGATATAACACTACATCATAAGTCACAGCACAGGTTAACATGATATAACACTACATCATAAGTCACAGCCCAGGTTAACATGATATAACACTGCATCCTAAGTCACAACTGAGGTTAACATCACATAACACAACATCATAAGTCTCAGCACAGGTTAACATCATATAACACTACAACATAAGTCTCAGCCCAGGTTAACATGATATAAAACTACATCATAAGCCACAGCACAGGTTCACATGGTATAACACAACATCATAAGTCTCAGCACAGGTTAAAATGATATAGCACTATATCTTAAGTCTCAGTACTGGTGAAAATGGTATAAAACTGCACCATAGGCCTCAGCACAGGTTAACATTATATAACCCAATATCATATGTCTCAACACAGGTTAACATGATATAACACTACATCATAAGTCACAGCCCAGGACAACATGATATAACTCTACACCATATGTCTCCACACAGGTTAACATGATATAACACTACACCATAAGTCTCAGCACAGGTTAACATGATGTAACACTACATCATATGTCTCAGCACAGGTTAACATGATATAAAACTACATCTTAAGCCACAGCACATGTTCATATGGTATAACACAACCTCATAAGTCTCAGCACAGGTTAAAATGATATAACACTATATCATAAGTCTCAGCACAGGTGAAAATTGTATAAAACTACACCATAAGTCTCAGCACAGGTTAACATGATATAAAACTACATCATAAGCCACAGTACAGATTAAAATCATATAACACAACAACATAAGTCTCAGCCCAGGTTAACATGATACAACACTACATCATAGGTCTCAGCACAGGTTCACATGGTATAACACTACATCATATCTCTCAACACAGGTTAACATGATATAACACTACATCATAAGTCACAGCACAGGTTAAAATTATGTAAAACTATATCATAAGTCTCAGCATAGGTGAACGCAGTATAAAACTACACCATAATTCTCAGCACAGGTGAACATGGTATAAAACTACACCATAAGTCTCAGCACAGGCTAACATTATATAACTCAATATCATATGTCTCATCACAGGTTAACATGATATAACACTACATCATAAGTCACAGCCCAGGACAACATGATATAACTCTACACCATATGTCTCCACACAGGTTAATATAATATAACAGTACACCATAAGTGGAAGAACGAAGAGACAGCTACCCACCAAAGGTCCGTTCCACAAGCAGAAACAAGTGGAAAACAAAATGTAGATAAAAAGTGGAAACAGGACCACCACAAAAATAAAGTCAACTTTTAATAAAACAAGCGCTTTCACGTGTTAAAGTACACGCTTCTTCTGGTTTAACTAAAAACATTTCAAAATGCATATATATATATAACTCTCAAATCACAGATTAGCATAATTAACATATTAAATAGAATCAATTAAACAATTAATTAATCAAAACAGAGTGTAAAAACACTGCTATATTCACAAACCTTGTGAATCACAAGGACATCAAAAACCTTACTAAGCTGCATCAGAACAATATACTAAAAGAAATGTATAAACATCTAAACAAACCAAATGTATATAAAACATATAAACTAATGCACTACATATGTATAAAATATAAATGTATGTATACATATATAAAATGAAAAATATAGAATAAAATGGATGCATCCATCTATCTACGGGCTACTAAAGCTGCTCTGATACTAACATATTGATTTAAACCAGGCTCAATATGGGCTCTTAATTTAAAAATCCAACCCAATTCAACTGATTCAAGGTAACTAAAACTATCACCCCCTCGTCTATTTAATTTAACAATTTGTAGAACTCTAAATGAAAAGACATGCTCAGGGTGGGTAGTAATGTGTTTTGCTAGTGCATTAGTAGGGACTAACTTCCTAATGTCATAGATATGATTATATATCCTCTCCTTGAGCTTTCTAGAAGTCATACCCACATAAAAAGCTGTACATTTCATGCAAGTAGCCAGGTATATTAAATTAGTGCTGTTACACGAGGCATAGAATCGAGGGGTAAACATATAAGCCATACTAGGATGTGAAAATTCTTGTTCCTTAGTAATGTACTTACATAGATTACAATTATTACATGGATACGTACCATAATTTATACCCCTTAGATCTTTAACCAAGCCTTCATTGAATCTCTCTATACAAAGTAACCTTTTCAAATTCTTGCTATTCTTATACCTAAAGCTAGGAAAACTTCCTAGCAGGTCAGAAAAGTGTTGATCTGTTATTAAGACATTCCAGTTTTTCTTAATAATTCCTATAATATTCTTGTTGTCATTAGTGTATCTAATGGTAACAGGCAGATGGCCTGATTGGGGAGTGGTAAACTTCCCCAGACCTCTATCATTACACCATGTCTTCCGATTGTTATAAACTTTACTGCCTTTTATGATGTCAAAGGAACTACATATCAAACTTCCCCTTACGTCATTTATGATCTCTTCTGTATACCCTCTGTCTAGAAAAAGTTTGTCTAAGAGTTTAAGTTGTAATAATCTATCTATAGGATCTCTACAAATATTACTGATCCTAAGATATTGACTCTTAACAACATTGGGAAAAATGAAACGGGGATGCATACTACTAAAATGTAGTAAAGCATTCCTCCAACAAGTTTTTCTATATAGTGAGGTAGACAATCCTCCCATCTCATTCTTACCAATGGTTACATCTAAAAAATGTATTTCATGTAGAGAAGTTTCCATTGTAAATTCTAGAAAAGTTGTGGTAGTTCCTAAATAGGATATAAATTCCTGTAGGAGGCTCATATCAGCATCCCAAATGATTAATATGTCATCTACAAAACGTCGGTATAACCGGACATGCTGGAAAAAAGCCGTATTGAAAACAAACCCCTCCTCCCAATGGTACATTACCAAATTGGCATAGGAATTGGCACATGGGGTGCCCATGGCGACACACCATGCTTGCCAATAAAGCATGTCCTGAAACATGAAAACATTGTTGCTGAGAACTATATCCATCAGGGTACATATCAAAATCTGTTTATCATTGGTGTACCTCCCCATGGCATGCAACAGTTCCCTTAAAGCCTCCAACCCATACTCATTAGGAATGGCAGTAAACAGATCTATTACACCCAAAGTCACTAATATAGAAGAAGAAAAAGATTCATGTTGTGTCTTCAGCAAATCAAGGTCATTCAATAACTGGCATGTATCTTTGAGGATGGTGGGTATACTTCTAACTAAAGGACCTAAGTTACTCTCCAAATAGCAAGATATATTCTCCGTGAGCCATCCTCGTCCAGATACTATAGGTCGTAAAGGCGGCGGATTAACCCCTTTATGTATCTTGGGAAGGACTTTAATGTAAGGAATTACAGGATGTTCTACATGGAAGTAATCAAAAAGCTCATAGGATATTTGCCTGCACATGAGAAGATCATATAGTTCATCACATACTCCCTTTATGATCCTATCAACATCATCTTTTCTAATCTTAACATAGGTATCATTGTCATTTAATAGCTCTAGCATCAAAAGGATGTAGTGGTGTGTATCTAATAACACCCCCACCCACCTTTATCAGCTGGTCTTATCGTTAAACTAGCATCCTGAATAAAATTATTTAATGAACATCTCTCTTGCGTGTTCAAATTAAAGAAAAGACATTTCTTAGTTTTGTCAGAAAAGTAATTATAGAAATCTCTCTCACATACCCATATGAAACACTCAACACATGCAGGCATATTAGGAGTAAAAGTACTTCTACACTTACAAGCAAAATCACATGAGTTATCAATGGTTACCTCATTAATAAACAACAGTTTTAGAGAAATTAGCCTCCCAAACATACGTATATCAGTCAAAAGCTCCGTAAGGTCACTTCCTTGAGATGGTATGAAAGAAAGTCTACTACTACAGCATAAGTCTCAGCACAGGTTTAGATTATATAACCCAATATCATATGTCTCAACACAGGCTAACATGATACAACACTACATCATAGGTCTCAGCACAGGTTAACATGATATAACACTACATCATATCTCTCAGCACAGGTTAACATGATATAACACTACATCATAAGTCACAGCACAGGTTAAAATTATGTAAAACTATATCATAAGTCTCAGCATAGGGGAACACAGTATAAAACTACACCATAAGTCTCAGCACAGGTGAACATGGTATAAAACTACACCATAAGTCTCAGCACAGGCTAACATTATATAACCCAATATCATATGTCTCAACACAGGTTAACATGATATAACACTACATCATAAGTCACAGCCCAGGACAACATGATGTAACTCTAGACCATATGTCTCCACACAGGTTAATATAATATAACACTACACCATAAGTCAAAGCACAGGTTAACAGGACATAACACTACACCATAAGTCTCAGCACAGGTTAACATGATGTAAAAGTACACCAAAAGACTATGCACAGGTTAACATGATATAACATAACATCTCATGTCTCAGTACAGGGTAACATGATATAACACTACATCATGAGTCTCAGCACAGGTTAACATGATATAACACTACACCATAAGTCTCAGCCAGGTTAAAATGGTATAACAGTACATCATAAGTCTCAGCACAGGTTCACATGATATAACATAACATCATTCGTCACAACACAGGTTAACATGATAAAACACTACACCATAAGTCTCAGCACAGGTTAACATGGTATAAGACTACATCATAAGTCTCAGCCCAGGCTAACATGATATAACACTACATTATAAGTCACAGCCCAGGTTAACATGATATAACACAACATCATAAGTCTCAGCACAGGTTAACATGATATAACACAACATCATAAGTCTCAGCACATCTTAACATGATATTAGACAATATCATTTGTCTCAGTACAGGTGAACATTATATAACACTACATCATAAGTCACAGCACAGGTTGACATGATATAAGACGACATCATAAGAACAGCAGAGGTTAACATGATATAAAACTACATCATAAGTCACAGCACAGGTTAACATGATGTAACACAACATCATAAATCACAGTACAGGCTAACATAGTATAACACTATACAATAAGTCTCAGCACAGGTTAACATGGTATAACACTACACCATAAGTCTCAGCACAGGTTAACTTGGTATAATACTACATCATAAGTCTCAGCACAGGTTAACATAATATAAAACTACACCATACGTCTCAACACAGGTTAACAAGGTATAAGACTACATCATAAGTTTCATCCCTGGTTAATATGATATAACACTACATCATAAGTCACAGCCTAGGTTAACATGAAATAACACAACATCATAAGTCTCAGCACCGGTTAACATGATATAACACTACACCACAAGTCTCAGCACAGGTTAACATGATATAACACAGCACCTTAATTCTCAGCCCAGGTTAACATGATATAACATTACACCATAAGTTTCAGCACAGGTTAACATGATATAACACTACCTCAAAAGTCATAGCACAGGTTAATGTGATATAATACTACATCATGAGTCACAGCACAGGTTAACATGATATAACACTACATCATTACTCTCAGCACAAGTTAACATAATATAACACTACATCACACCCATATACAAAAATATAATTACTCCTTACAGTAACCTAAAAACTCTCCGGTCTTCTGACAAAATACTGCTACAAATTGTTAAATCTAAAAACTTAGCAAGTGACTTATTGTTTTGCAACTCTGTTGGAACAATCTGGAATCGACTCCCTGCCGAACTTACAGCAAACCAGTCTATTAACCAATTTAAAACATCTCTCTAAAAATTCCTAAAAAGTCACTGGCTGTACCCCTGTACCAACCCTGACTAACGAGCTTACCCTCTCTTCACTACCTGACTATCTGTAAAATAGTCAATGTTTCGGACTTAGTCTCATTCTCATATGTATTGTACTACTGAATGACATGCTACCTTTTTCAGCCTTGTACCAATAAAAATGTCGAAGTTCGAACAAGAAAACTATAATGTTAAGTTTAAGTATGTATGTTTTCCAAGTATGCATATCATCCTATAATTCTGTACTGGTATCTATATGTGACTGTATAAAACTGCTACTGCTTAACTCTTATGTAACTATCCACATGTGGAGCTTTTCTACCCGGGCCTCCGCTGAAAATGGACCTGTGTCCAGTCGGACTATCCCGGTTAACAAATGTAAAATAAAAATAAATAAATAAATCATAAGAATCAGCCAGGTTAACATGATATAACATTGCATCATAAGTCTCAGCACAGGTTAACATAGTATAACACTACAACATAAGTCTCAGCACAGGTTAACATGATGTAAAAGTAAACCAAAAGACTATGCACAGGTTAACATGATATAACACAACATCTTATGTCTCAGCACAGGGTAACATGATATAACACTACATCATAAGTCTCAGCACAGGTTAACATGATATAACACTTCACCATAAGTCTCAGCACAGGTTAACATGGTATAACACTACATCATAAATCTTAGCACAGGTTCACATGATATAACACAACATCATTCATCACAACACAGGTTAAAATGATAAAACACTACACCATAAGTCTCAGCACAGGTTAACATGATATATATAACACAACATCATAAGTCTCAGCACATCTTAACATGATATTAGAAAATATCATTTGTCTCAGTACAGGTGAACATGATATAACACTACATCATAAGTCACAGCACAGCTTAACATGTTATAACACTACATCATAAGAACAGCACAGGTTAACATGATATAACACTACATCATAAGTCACAGCACAGGTTAACATGATGTAACACAGCATCATAAATCACAGCACAGGTTAACATGGTATAACACTACACCATAAGTGTCTGCAAAGGTTAACATGGTATAACACTACATCATAAGTCTCAGCACAGGTTAACTTGGTATAACACTACACAATAAGTCTCAGCACAGGTTAACATGGTGTAACACTACATCATAAGTCTCAGCACAGTTTAACATAATATAAAACTACACCATAAGTCTCAGCACAGGTTAACAAGGTATAAGACTACATCGTAAGTTTCATCCCAGGTTAATATGATATAACACTACATCATAAGTCACAGCCCAGGTTAACATGAAATAACACAACATCATAAGTCTCAGAACTGGTTAACATGATATAACACTACACTGCAAGTCTCAGCACAGATTAACATGATATAACATAGCACCTTAATTCTCAGCCCAGGTTAACATGATATAACATTACACCATAAGTCTCAGCACAGGTTAACATGATATAACACTACATGATAAGTCTCAACACAGGTTAACATGATATAACAGCACACCATAAGTCTCATCACAGGTTAACATGGTATAACACTAAATCATAAGTCACACCACAAGTTAACATGTTAGAACACAACATCATACCTCTCAGCACAGGTTAACATAATAAAACACTAAAGCATAAGTCACAGCACAGGTTAACAGAATATAAAACTACATAATAATCAGCACAGGGTAACATGATATAACACTACATCATAAGTCACAGCCAGGATAAAATGATATAACACTGCATCATAAGTATCAGCACAGGTTAACATGATATAACACTACATCATAAGTATCAGCACAGGTTAACATGAAAAAACACTACAGCATACGTCACAGCACAGGTTAACATGATATAACACTACCTCAAAAGTCATAGCACAGGTTAACGTGATATAACACTGCATCATGAGTCACATCACAGGTTAACATAATATAACACTACATCATTACTCTCAGCACAAGTTAACATGATATAACACTACATCACACCCATATACAAAAATATAATTACCCCTTACAGTAACTTAAAAACTCTCCGGTCTTCTGACAAAATACTGCTACAAATTGTTAAATTTAAAAACTCAGCAGGTGACTCATTGTTTTGCAACTCTGTTGGAACAATCTGGAATCGACTCCCTGCTGAACTTACAGCAAACCAGACTATTAACCAATTTAAAACATCTCTCAAAAAATTCCTAAAAAGTCATTGGCTGTGCCCCTGTACCAACCCTGACTAACGAGCTTACCACTCTCTTCACTACCTGGCTGTCTGTAAAATAGTCAATGTTTCAGACTTAGTCTCATCCTCATATGTATTGTACTACTGAATGACATGCTACCTTTTTCAGCCTTGTACCAATAAAAATGTAGAAGTTCGAACAAGAAAACTATAATGTTAAGTTTAAGTATGTATGTTTTCCAAGTATGCATATAATCCTATAATTCTGTACTGGTATCTATATGTGACTGTATAAAACTGCTACTGCTTAACTCTTATGTAACTATCCACATGTGGAGCTTTTCTCCCCGGGCCTCCGCTGAAAATGGACCTGTGTCCAGTCGGACTATCCCAGTTAACAAATGTAAAATAAAAATAAATAAATAAATCATAAGAATCAGCCAGGTAGTCTCAGCACAGGTTAACATAGTATAACACTACAACGTAAGTCTCAGCACAGGTTAACATGATGTAAAAGTAAACCAGAAGACTATGCACAGGTTAACATGATATAACTCAACATCTTATGTCTCAGCACAGGGTAACATGATATAACACTACATCATAAGTCTCAGCACAGGTTAACATGATATAACACTTCACCATAAGTCTCAGCACAGGTGAACATTATATAACACTACATCATAAGTCACAGCACAGGTTGACATGATATAAGACGACATCATAAGAACAGCAGAGGTTAACATGATATAAAACTACATCATAAGTCTCAGCACAGGTTAACATGGTATAACACTACATCATAAGTCTCAGCACAGGATAACTTGGTATAACACTATACCATAAGTCTCAGCACAGGTTAACTTGGTATAACACTACATCATATGTCACAGCACAGGTTAACATGATGTAAAAATACATTATAAGTCTCAGCACAGGTTAACATGAAATAACACAACATCATAAGTCTCAGCACAGGTTAACATGATATAACACTACACCACAAGTCTCAGCACAGGTTAACATGATATAACACAGCACCTTAATTCTCAGCCCAGGTTAACATGATATAACATTACACCATAGGTTTCAGCACAGGTTAACATGATATAACACTACCTCAAAAGTCATAGCACAGGTTAATGTGATATAACACTACATCATAAGAATCAGCCAGGTTAACATGATATAACACTGCATCATAAGTATCAGCACAGGTTAACATGATATAACACTACCTCAAAAGTCATAGCACAGGTTAACGTGATATAACACTACATCATGAGTCACAGCACAGGCTAACATGATATAACACTACATCATTACTCTCAGCACAAGTTAACATGATATAACTCTACATCACACCCATAAACAAAAATATAATTACCCCTTACAGTAACCTAAAAACTCTCCGGTCTTCTGACAAAAATATTGGCACAAATTGTTAAGTCTAAAAACTCAGCAGGTGACATTGTTTTGCAACTTTGTTGGAACAATCTGGAATTGACTCCCTACCGAACTTACAGCAAACCAGATTATTAACCAATTTAAAACATCTCTCAAAAAATTCCTAAAAATTCACTGGCTGTACCCCTGTACCAACAATGACTAACAAGTTTACCACTCTCTTCACTACCTGGCTATCTGTAAAATAGTCAATGTTTCAGACTTAGTCTCATTCTCATATGTATTGTACTACTGAATGACATGCTACCTTTTCCAGCCTTGTACCAATAAAAATGTTGAAGTTCGAACAAGAAAACTATAATGTTTAGTTTAAGTATGTATGTTTTCCAAGTATGCATATAATCCTATAATTCTGTACTGCTATCTATATGTGACTGTGTAAAACTGCTACTGCTTAACTCTTATGTAACTATCCACATGTGGAGCTTTTCCCCCTGGGCCTCTGCTGAAAATGGACCTGTGTCCAGTTGGACTATCCCGGTCAGCAAATGTAAAATAAAAATAAATAAATCATAAGAATCAGCCAGGCTAACATGATATAACACTGCATCATAAGTCTCAGCACAGGTTAACATGATGTAAAAGTAAACCAAAAGACTATGCACAGGTTAACATGATATAACACAACATCTTATGTCGCAGCACAAGCTAACATGATATAACACTACATCATAAGTCTCAGTACAGGTTAACATGATATAACACTACACCACAAGTCTCAGCACAGGTTCACATGATATAACACAACATCATTCGTCACAACACAGGTTAACATGATAAAACACTACACCATAAGTCTCAGCATAGGTTAACATGATATATATAACACAACATCATAAGTCTCAGCACATCTTAACATGATATTAGAAAATATCATTTGTCTCAGTACAGGTGAACATGATATAACACTACATCATAAGTCACAGCACAGGTTAACATGATATAACACTACATCATAAATCACAGCACAGGTTAACATGGTATAACACTACATCATAAGTCTCAGCACAGGTTAACTTGGTATAACACTACACCATAAGTCTCAGCACAGGTTAACATGGTATAACACTACATCATAAGTCTCAGCACAGGTTAACATAATATAAAACTACACCATAAGTCTCAGCACAGGTTAACAAGGTATAAGACTACATCATAAGTTTCATCCCTGGTTAATATGATATAACACTACATCATAAGTCACAGCCCAGGTTAACATGAAATAACACAACATCATAAGTCTCAGAACCGGTTAACATGATATAACACTACACTGCAAGTCTCAGCACAGGTTAACATGATATAACATAGCACCTTAATTCTCAGCCCAGGTTAACATGATATAACATTACACCATAAGTCTCAGCACAGGTTAACATGATATAACACTACATGATAAGTCTCAACACAGGTTAACATGATATAACAGCACACCATAAGTCTCATCACAGGTTAACATGGTATAACACTAAATCATAAGTCACACCACAAGTTAACATGATATAACACAACATCATACCTCTCAGCACAGGTTAACATAATAAAACACTAAAGCATAAGTCACAGCACAGGTTAACAGAATATAAAACTACATAATAATCAGCACAGGGTAACATGATATAACACTACATCATAAGTCACAGCCAGGTTAAAATGATATAACACTGCATCATAAGTATCAGCACAGGTTAACATGATATAACACAACATAATATGCCTCAGCACAGGTTAACTTGATATAACAATACATCATAAGTCACAGCCCAAGTTAACATGATATAACACAACCTAATATGTCTCAGCACAGGTTAACATGATATAACACAACATCATAAGTCTCAGCACAGGTTAACATGATATAACACTACATCATAAGTCACAGCCCAGGTTAACATGATATAACACTACATCATAAGTCTATGCCCAGGTTAACATGATATAACACTACATCATCAACAAAAGCACAGGTTAACTTAAAATAACACTACATCATAAGGCACAGCCCAGTGTAACATGATATTACACTACATCATAAATCTCAGCACAGGTTAACATGATATAACACTCCATCATGATTCACAGCACAGGTTAAAATGATATAACACTACATCAAAAGTCATAGCACAGGTTAACATGATATAACCCAACATCATAAGTCACAGCACAGGTTAACATGATATAACACTCCATCATGATTCACAGCACAGGTTAAAATGATATAACACTACATCATAAGTCATAGCACAAGTTAACATTATATAACACTACATCATTAGAATCAGCCCAGGTTAACATGATATAACACTGCATCACAAGTCTCAGCACAAGTTAACATGGCATAACACTACAGCATACAGTACCAGTTAGCTTGATGTAACACTACACCATAAGTCTCAGCACAGGTTAACATGATATAACACAACATCATAAGTCTCAGCACAGGTTAACATGATATAACACTACATCATAAGTCACAGCACAGGTTAACATGATATAACACTACATCATAAGTCTCAGCACAGGTTAACATGATATAACACTACATCATAAGTCTCAGCACAGGTTAACATGATATAACACTACATCATAAGTCTCAGCACAGGTTAACATGATATAACACTACATCATAAGTCTCAGCACAGGTTAACATGATATAACACTACATCATAAGTCTCAGCACAGGTTAACATGATATAACACTACACCATAAGTCTCAGCACAGGTTAACATGGTATAACACTACATCATAAGTCTCAGCACAGGTTAACATGATATAACACTACATCATAAGTCTCAGCACAGGTTAACATGATATAACACTACACCATAAGTCTCCACACAGGTTAACATGATATAACACTACACCATAAGTCTCAGCACAGGTTAACATGAAATAACACTACACCATAAGTCTCAGCACAGGTTAACATGATATAACACTACAGCATAAGTCACAGCACAGGTTAACATGATATAACACTACCTCAAAAGTCATAGCACAGGTTAACGTGATATAACACTACATCATGAGTCACAGCACAGGTTAACATGATATAACACTACATCATAACTCTCAGCACAAGTTAACATGATATAACACTACATCATAAGAATCAGCCAGGTAAACATGATATAACACTGCATCATAAGTCTCAGCACAGGATAACATAGTATAACACTACAACATAAGTCTCAGCACAGGTTAACATGATGTAAAATACACCAAAAGACTATGCTTTGGTTAACATGATATAACACAACATCTTATGTCTCAGCACAGGGTAATATGACATAACACTACATCATAAGTCTCAGCACACGGTAACATGATATAGCACAACATCATCAGTCACAGCCCAGGTTAACATGATATAACACTTCATCATAAGTCTCAGCTTAGGTTAACATGATATAACACTACATGATAAATTTCAGCCCAGATTAACATGGTAGACACTACACCATAAGTCTCAGCACAGGTTAACATGATATAAACTGCATCATAAGACTCAGCACAGGTTAACATGGGATAAAACTACACCATAAGTCTCAGCAGAGGTTAACATGATACAACCAAAAATCATATTCCTCAACACAGGTTAACATGATATAACCCTACATCATAAGTCACAGCACAGGTTAACATGATATAACACTACATCAAAAGTCATAGCAGAAGTAAACATGATATAACACTACATCATAAGTCACAGCCTAGGTTAACATGATATAACACTACATCATGATTCACAGCACAGGTTAAAATGATATAACACTACATCATAAGTCATAGCACAAGTTAACATGATATAACACTACATCATAAGAATCAGCCCAGGTTAACATGATATAACACTGCATCATACGTCTCAGCACAGGTTAACATGGCATAACACTACAGCATACACAGCACCGGTTAACTTGATGTAACACTACACCATAAGGCTAAGCACAGGTTAACATGATATAACACAACATCATATGTCTCAGCACAGGTTAACATGATATAACACTACATCATAAGTCTCAGCACAGGTTAACATGATATAACACTACACCATAATTCTGAACACAGGTTAACATGGTACAACACTACATCATAAGTCTCAGCACAGGTTAACATGGTATAAGACTACATAATAAGTCTCATCCCATTTTAATATGATATAACATTACATCATAAGTTTATTTATTATTTATTTATTTTACATTTGTTAACCGGGGGTGTCTGACTGAGCGGAAAGGCCCTTTTTCAGCAGAGGCCCGGGGAGAAAAGCTCCACAAAGAAAAATTACAGACACATTTAGTTATTTAGACATGATCAGTATATACACAAATTACAGGAGACATGTTTTTACAGTGATATGCGGCACATAAACAGTTACAGTGGAGAGAACAAACAAAAAAATATTAATTTTAAAAATAAAGATAATTAATAGATTTGTGGTGTACAGCTGAAATTTGGAGCATAGGTAGAATACATACATACTACACAGGTACAGTACACACATTGTAGATTAACCAGTGTTTGTGAGTAAGACTGAAAACTATTATCAAGTGCTCTAGATTTTGTATGTATGTGTTATCCGCTTTCACTAGCCTGGGGAGCAATCATGGCACTGCCAACTTTCCTTGAGATGTTGTCTGATGATGTCTTTAAAGGAGGCTTTGGGTGATGTGTTTTGGATGCTTGTAGGGACAGAGTTCCATTTTTTAGCCACTGAACTACTATATAGTGCATCTCCTAAGCTATTGTAGCTGTTGGTGACTTCTAGTAGTAGTTTGCTTGATGATCTAAGAGGCCTTTTGGCTGAGTGATGTTGTACTAGGTTTTTGAGGGTAGGACTCTTATTGGGGAGGTAACAGATAGAATGACAGAGGCAGAGCTGATTGTAGGTTAGGGGGTTGGGCAGTTCAAGCCAGTGGAGCTGTCTCAAAGCAGTACAGTGATGAGTTCTATATGAGCAACTTGCAGCAAAGTGGGCAATTCTGTTATAGCAGGCTTCCATTTTGCTTAGTTCAGTTTTGTTGAGATTATTCAGAATGAGAGATGCATAGAGTAGGGTGGATAGAAGTTGGGAGCGAGCAATGGCTGATCTTGTGTTGTTGGTAAGAAATTGTTTGATACGGTAGAGCGACCCCAGTTTGGCATGTACTTTTTTAATAGTTAAGATGAGATGACTATCAAATTTTAGGTGGGAGTCTTTTTAATGAGGTTAAATAAAG
>NC_056743.1:422274419-422316615 GCF_019279795.1 Protopterus annectens | reverse complement strand
TTTTGTTAACCCTATCAAATACCTTGTGGGCATCCACTACCATTGTGTAGATGTTGATACTGTATCGGTTAGCGTAGGATATTAGTGCATCTAATGTTAATGTATTGTCACTACTCTATGTGGTGTAAAACCGGATTGTTCTGGGGAGATGATTTTCTCTATCAGATTTTTCATTCTGTTTGCAAGTATAGAGGTAAATATTTTAGTATCTATATTTAAGAGGGAGATGGGTCTGTAGCTGTCGGGGTTTTTGGGGTCTGTGTGTTCTTTTAATATAAAGATGGTTTTAGAGGCATTAAAGTGGATATAATTTATTTTATAGTTTATTATGTAATTCAGTGTATAGTATAGTAGTTTGGCTATCAAGGGGGAAAATGCTTTGTAAAATTCTGATGCGAGTCCATCAGGACCCAGAGCCTTATGCGCTTTTTAAGTGTTTGATTGTTGTAATAATTTCACTGATGGATATCGGTTCAGTTAGTTTTTTTTTTGTTGGTCTAAACTGAGTTTAGGGAATTTCAGTTTTTGAAGGAAGAGAGTTCTATCTTCCTTTGATGTTTGTAGTATTTGTGCTCCATATATTTGAGTTCAAATTTTTTAATAACGTCTTCATTTTTTGTGTAGTTTTTGTCTCTGTAGTTTGTTTCTGATATACTGGAGGCATTTTTTGTGTTGGGAGATAATTCTGGCCAGAGCTCTAGATGGTATTTGAGCTTCTGTGTAAGTGGCTAACATTCTGGCTTCATAAAAAGATAGGTTCCTTGTTTCTAACATATATAGATCCCTTTGCAGTTTTAAAAGTTCTGCTTCTGTTTGGTTCTTAGGGTTATTAGTTCTTTTTCAAGATGCTCTATTTTCCCTTTCAGTATATGCTCCTCTTTCAGTTGTATTCTTTTATAGTATGCTGCTTTTTTGATCAACAATCCTATAATTTGTGCTTTGGTTGCAGCCCATTCTATGTCAGTTGGTACTTGGGAGTTAGTGATATTTGTAAGAGCTATTTTTAGTATTGCTTCTGTTTCTTTTATTACATCATTTTGGAAAGTAAATTCGGGTTTAATGACCAATTATGACCCCTATTCTCTAAATATATCTTTTTGTCCCAGTTAATGTTCAGTGTGATTTTGGAGTGATCTGAAAAGAACCTGCTATGTATAGTTACTGTTGGGTCCATGTTAATGAATATGTCAGAAGAAGAAGTCTATCCTTGACCACATTTTGTGGCATTGCAAATAGAATGTGAATTTCCATTTTATCTGCACTGTTCCCATATTTAAAAGGGTGTCAAAGGAAAAAACTTCAAAGACCAATTCACGTTAGGTTCAGGTATGGCACCTTTTATTACTTGCAGCAAGGAGACAAAAACATGCACATACAGGATTTTGCCTAATTACTAACAGGAAGTATGCTCTTCTTATACTGTTCTACAGAACATTGCTTTCTATAGCTGACGTAATTAAACATAACTTTCTGTATTGTTCTACAGCAGATGTTACTCAGATTTTCTGCTGACATGACTGGATTTATGAAAAACAACCTGACCTTGGGGGCTTTAGCCTGCTACAAGCTTCTATTGTACAGTTCTAAAACATGTGTTACATTTCAAGGTACTTTTCTAGCTTAGACACAAGTAAACGCTGATTGCAGTTATATATTTTCAATCAGTCTTTGTTCTTATTATCAACAGCTTCTGCAGCTGTGTATTTTCTCACAGCATAAGCGGAACACCTTGTCTAAATCTCATAACATTAATACAAGTGATACATCTATTTATTATTTTCCTGACAAGCAGAAATTATATGCTTCCCTGTAAATTTCCAGAGCATAAGCAAAGATTATAACTGCGCATATTTCATGACAATACAAGATTGGAAAGCTTCTGCAGTTTGTACAGATTTATGCAGTGTGAAATAGAATAAATGTGTTATCCCTTTTCAAACCTTAAATGCACTAAGCATATTACTAATACATACACCAATACATATTTTTCTAACATTTCCCCCTTTTTAATACTTTTATTCTACTTTCAAAATAAGCATAAACAGTTTTTCTTCCCCTAACCTCTTCCTACTCAGGATTTGCAGTTAAGAGAGTCATTCAGTTTAAACTTATGAAAGCATTTTCAATTTTTTAACAGTTCTTCAAACTCAGCACCTTGATATAAGGTTTCTGAAACTGACATGTCTATAAGGTCTTTGATCAGTCTTTTCATGCAGGGGATGCCACAGCAAACACATACTCCCAAGTAGGATCATTCCTACACAAATGGCAATCAGGATGTTCATTAGGATAGTACCCCACCCCCCCAAACCATTTCTGGAAAAAGTCCGTCAGTGGGTTTGGTCCTTGTTTGGTCATGTCCGACACTTGCTGAATTACCCCAAGGTGATTTTCTATCTCGTGTTTATGGTCAGGAATATATGAACAGCAATCCTCCTGGATTAAAGCACAAGTACCGCCTCTCGCCGCTAGGGTGAAGTCGAGAGCCATGCGGTTTTGAAGCACTACAGTTCTCATGGCATTCAGTTCATCAGTCACCAATTCAGTTCATCAGTCACCAATTCTAGAGCAGAAAAAGTTGCATTGCTCATTACTTCGAGAAGTTTAGACAGTTTTCTCAGCTCCCAGATCGATTTCACTGCTCCATATGCTGGTAATATACCTGCCCACGATATAACACTGTCACCCAAGTCCATGTGCATCAGTTTATCGCTTATAGAATGATGGTTTTTCCAGCGCACATCGATTTGCCCAACTGGATTTATGGGTTTCTTGATGACCTCTCAGACATTCTGAATTTTTCCTCGAGGTAAGACTGCCGTGTGTCGTATGGCCGGAACCAGGTAGCCCAAAAAACAACTGCCGGACCAATTCTCAGGTAACCACTTGTATGCTTTCCTACCACATACAAAATAACAATCCTCTACTTTAGTAGTAACTTTACTATGAATATACACTTGTCATGCATGAAACATTTTTCTATCAATTATAGACAGTTGTTTATAAAGAACAGAATCATGTTTTACTTCATCAATTTTGTGCATCAATTCAAAAAATGAATCGTAGTTTGTATTACAATAAGAACCTGCGTCATTAGCTTTAGTGTAGCATCTATAAGGAACAGTCACATTGCAATTGCTCCAACCCACCTGAACAGTATCATTTTAATAAAAACACACAGTCCCTCTTTGTGGAACAGACAAGTGCAATGCTATTTTATCTTGTGATAACAGTTGATGCATCATAAATCAAGTTTTCCCAGGTCTCGTTGACTCCTAGGGGGACTGAAGTCATTAATAACCCCCCGTATGTTGTCGGCAAAGCTGTGCAAATCCAGCAATTCGAAACATTGAAAGTCTCAGCATACACATATTTGATGTCCTGGTAAGTGTTGAAGTTTGGGTGCCAGTCTATGAGCAACGCTTCACGTTTATTCAGTTCAGTTTGTGTGGCTGGGAAAAGGAATGGCCACAACAAAAAGATTATTGTCACTAGTACAGTTAAACAGGATGATTATGCAATACTTCTGAGGAAATGGTTGTTCTGCATTCCTGTTTTCTCCAACTCTTCTGAGTAGGTTTACTTGGATTTTTCTAGATTCTATCATTTTTGCTCTTGACATGTGACAAGATTTTTGTCCAGTTCAAAGTTCTTAACTAGTTTGCAGCGCGTTAGGTGGATCCACGAGGCCCGCTCTGCAATTTTGACTGCAGTAGGTGTTGACAGGAGCACCTGATATGGACCCTCCCACTTTGGTGTCGTCCAGTTTCTCTTTTTGAGTGTTTTCACCCAGATCCACTCCCTAGGGGCCACTGCCACTTCCGATGTCTCGGTTTGTTCTTTATCTGAAACAGAATTTGACTACAACAGATGTTTAGAATTCAACAAATTTCTCATGTACTCTGCTAGTATACAGTCGGCTTCCTTGTCTGCAGGCATGAGAGGTTTCCACTGAGGTGTATAATAAGCTCTTCCAAATAGTTTGTCAAAAGGAGTTAATCCTTCTGCATTCTGAACAGTTCTCATGCTCAACAGTGCCAGGGGCAGACAGTACACCGAATTCTTTTCTGTTTCTGCTATTAATTTCCTTAGTTTATTCTTTAAAATCCCATTATGCCTCTCAACTAGCCCTGCAGATTGCGGATGGTATGCACAATGATTCTTTAAAGAAATACCAAAATGTTTACTTAACTGTTGTATGGTTTGGTTTACAAAGTGTGTAGCGTTGTCACTGTAGGTCCTTTCCGGAATGCCGAATCTAGGGATGATTTCTTTAACAAGGATTTTCGCTACTGTAGCAGCGTCTGGATTTTTGGTCGGAAAGGCTTCCACCCATCTGGAAAACATATCTACAATGACAAGACAATACTTCTTATTTTCTCATTTGTTCAATTCTATGAAATCCATACAGATAGTATGAAATGGATATGGTGGTGTAGGGAAACTCCCTTGCTTGGGCTTTAACGCCCCTTGTGCATGATGTTTGTTACAAATGTGGCACATCAAACAAAATTTTTTAGAATAGTTGGTGAATCCATATGTCGTGAACACTCGGTTCACCAGCTGTACCATCCCCCCTCTTGAGACATGGCATTGCCAATGGCTCAACAAAGCTGCATATCTAAACAAATTAGATGGTAATATTGGTTTCCCTTCTTTAGAGATGTACAGCCCTTTTGAATTGCTCCTCGTTTTACCAATCTTTGTTTCTCAACTTGTGTAGTGAGTGTCTGCATTGTCTTTAACATTTCTAAGTCTAAAATCTCAGAGGGTTGTAGTTCCTCATTCAAAATAAATACTTCTGAAGCTGCCTGCTTTGCAGCTGTATCAGCTCTCGCATTACCTTTTGAAATCCTATCCTGTTGCTTGGTATGAGCTGTGCATTTACAAATAGCTACTTTCTGAGGTAACTGAATAGATTCTAAAAGATCTAGAATAAACTGTGCATGATTAATAGGTTTGCCAGTAGATGTTATCATTCCTCGGTTTTTCCACTGTTGCGCAAAAACATGTACAGTAGAAAAAGTGTACTGGCTTGTCAGTAAAAATGTTCACACATTTACCCTTTGCTAAGGTACATGCCCGTGTCAAGGCAATAAGTTGTGTGGTAAAGGTTTCACTTCTATAATCTCAGTATCAGAGACTACTGCATATCCTACTAGGTTCTGTCCTGCAGGACCCCTTTTGCACGAGCCATCCACGTAGTATGTCACCTCGGCATCATTCAAGGGGACATCCATGAGATCTTTTCTAGGCAGTGTCTTTTGCTCAATCACCTGCAGGCAGCAGTGTGGTGTGCCATCTGCAGGGGTTGGGAGCAAGGTAGAAGGGTTCAAAGTCGTGCATCGTTCAATTGTCATATGAGGTTGGCTCAACAATATAGTCATACAGGAAAGATGCCTAGCAGGGGAAAGATATGCTACCTTCTCTTGCAGTAAAATAATTGCGACTGCATGAGGCACTCTCAATGTGAGAGGGTGGAATAAAACTACTGAGGTCGAAGCCTGTACTGCCATTGCAGCTGGAACTACTGCTTGTACACAGTGAAGTAAAGACCGTGCCACTGGGTCTAGTTGTGATGAATAATAAGCAATGGGGCGTTGCTTGTCCCCATGCTGTTGTGTTAACACTGATGTCATATAACCTTGCTTACAATCTACAGTTTGGAAAAAACGTTTATGATAGTTTGGTAATCCCAGAACTAATGAGGACGCTATTAACCATTTCAGTTTGCAGAAAGCAGATTCTGCTTCTGGTGTCCATTGTAACAAGTCCTGTGCTGCCATAGGCTTTTTATATATCAGGTCAGTCAGTGGTGCAGATTCCAAGGCATAGTTTGGAATCCAGCTCCTGCAAAAATTAGTTGTGCCCAGGAAGGACATCATTTCCTTCTTGGTAGTGGGTTTTGGTGCTTGTAAAATTGCTACTTTTCTGTTTTCATCTAATGTTCTACCCTCTTTGGATATTACATATCCTAGGTATTTGACTTGCTTTTTCTAAAGCTGCAGTTTATTTCTGTTTACCTTATGTCCTTCAGCAGCTAAAAATCGTAATAGCGCTATGGTATCTTCTTTGCAATCTTGCTCGGTGGGGGCCGCCAGCAGGATGTCATCAACATAAAGTAAAATCTGACTGCCTCTTGGTGGGGTAAATCCCGCCAAGTTGCTTGCCATTTCTTGTGAGAATATTGTCGGACTTTCACAATATCCCTGTGGTAGTCGCATATATGTACACCTTTTCCCCTGAAATGTGAATGCAAACCAATACTGGCTGTCAGGGTGTATCGGTATCGAAAAGAACGCATTGCTGATGTCTACCACAGAAAAATATTTCTGTTGAGGTTTTAAATTATTCAACAGGGTGTGTGGGTCTGGCACTGTAGGTGCCCTTGGAATTACCAAGGCCATTTACAGCTTGTAAATCTTGGACCATACGCCATTCTCCATTTGCTTTCTTAACAGGAAATAGGGGTGTGTTACATGGTGAATTAGGAGATTCCACCAGTACCCCTTCCTTAAGTAAAGCTGCTATAATAGGTTTGATTCCTACCTCTGCATCTTTTCTTAAGGGATACTGTCTTTTCTGTGGTCTAAATGCTGATTTTGGCGTGATAGTAACTGGTTCCGCTATACGAATAAGTCCTACATCTGACTTCCCTGTTGACCAGAGAGTTTCTGGTATATTCTGTAAGGCATTCTCTTTCTCCTTTAATAGGAGTGCTAATCAGCTGTCCTTGCTAGACTGCAAGTTTACGGCTGGGTGGGTCCGAGTTATCCAATTCAACTTCTGTATTTGTATTCCCTGTTCTGACAGTTCTAACTCTGTCTGTTTCTCCCATCTCATGACTTTTTCTCCTAGGTCTGCCCATTCTATGTTTTTGTCCTTAGTTAAGCTAACATGTGGTAATCGATTAGATTTATAGAGTGCAAAAAACTCCTGGGGCAATGAACAGCTGGCTACACTGTTCCCTTCCATGTCCCAGTACAGATTATGTAATATTAATCTGTTTGCATGATTTTTAAACAATACTTGCTCATATTCTTTATCAGGTCCTGGTGTGTTACAGTAATACAGAGTACAGTGCAACAGGTGCTGTTTGTCAATGTCAAGGGAGGGGAACTTACTGATGGCTATATTAATTAATTCTTCGGTCACAGTCCCTGGACCAGTCGTAACCAAGTCTTGACTGTACCAATAAAACACTTCACCCTCCGATTGCACTGCAAAGGTATCAATTTGTCTCTGTGCTTCCATACCCTGTATGTTTGGGACTACTGCTATACCAAATAGCTGCATAAGGTCTCTGCCCAAGAGGTTTACTGGGCATTTTGCAGAAACAACAATTTTGCTTTTCTGGGTCAATCCTGAAACAGGATCAGTTATTGCGATGCCACAGGAGAGAGGCTCCCATTACAGCTGTCCATTAGCTGCTTTTACTAGTATATAATCAGGTGACTCTGAATTTTCTGGCAGTTTGGAGGGATGTATCAGGGTTCGTGATGCCCCTGAGTCGCACAAAAATTTAACCTCCCTCCCTTCTACCAAGAGTGTAACTTCTGGTTTTGTGTCTGCTAAATAGAGCTCTAAGCTCAATAAAGCTAAATCCAATATTTCATTTTCTTCACTATCCGTAACTTCCTGCACTTCCTCTATTTCTTCGGTCACATCCTCTACTCCTATCACATTCTCATTTGTCCTTTCTTCGCTATCCCTTTCTAGTGATTCCTGACTATCATATAGTCAGTCCTCACCCTCCTTATCTTCCGTGGTTGCCTTCTTGTTTTTCTTGCAATCCCTTGCCAAGTGTCCCTTTTTACTGCATTTAAAGCATTCTCCCCCTTTTCCTTCGCCCTTCAAAGTCTTCTGATCGCTTCAGATTGTTTCCCTGGGCATTTTTCTTGCCCTTTTTCCCAGAATGTACTACATAAACTTCTGCTCCATCTTCTACAGAAAATACTTGGGCTTTCTTTTTCTTTTTGCTATTAAAATGCCTTTTGGTATGCCTAGCATATTCAACTAATGACTGTAACCTGCTTGTACGATGATCTACAATGTATTTTGTAATAAAACTGCTTATGGGTGCAATACTGCCTTTCAAAAATGCATTCTTTAACTGCTGTTCATATGGGGAATCTTGTGTCTGATCTTCAGGAACCTGCATTCCACAGTGGTTATTAAAACATTCTAATAGTCTGGCATAATATCTGTCAACAGTTTCACCTTCTTGTTGGATGCATTGATTAATGCAAGTCCAGTCTGCCCTAGGCTTCCATTTCTCAGAGATGCGGTCTGTAAGACCTTTTACTCTGTTGTCTAGCTCTGCGCTATGTGGGCGGGGTCTGTGTGCAGCGTCACGGGGATTCCAGTTGCCACTAATCATGTGCCAATCTGGTCCCACAATTTGTCTAACTACTTTTTCTACCTCTTCTCCATTTACATTATAACTTAACCTCATTCCTTGTAAATCTTCTGAGAACTTTCTAAAATTAACTTTTGAATGGGGAATTCCCTCAGTGGTTTCCGGATATCTTCCGGAGTCCAGGGTCTATACACTAGAATAGTTGGGTCCTGGCCTTCCTGTCCTGCCTGAGGATTAGGTACTTCTATGAGTGAGCATATTTCTTCTTCACCCATAGACCGTGAATTCTTAACCATTTGATACAACTCAATGTCTCCTTTCGAGTTACCTACCCGTGTTCGAGACCTGGTCCCGATGGGATCTCTAATTAAGGGTTTTGCTTTTGTAATGTCTCTATTTTCAGTGACAGCAGGGTATAATGGGGGTGGACTAACCTGTTCACTTGCTTTATATTCTGGTAAGGGAGGCAGAGGGGCTGATGCTATTACTAAGTTATTGTCCTCCTTATCTAAAAACATCGCTTTTGAATTATTATTCTTTTGTTCCCTACGGTTTACCTCCTCAATCCACCTGTGTGCCTGAGGAATTCCTATTTGGTGTTGCTTTTTTACCCAACCTTTGGAATCGGTCTTGAGCTGTTTGACAAGTTTGATAAGTGAGGATTTTTCTAATTTTCCATCGAAATCATACTTATTAACCCATTTTGAATAGTATTTAATATTATCAGTGCGCTGCGACTGCATGTATTTTGCGTCTTCGGTTAACGGCAGATTTTGGGGTCTTTTTGTGCAGTTATTACCCATTTTGTTCTACCCTTTTAATCGTTACGCAACTTCTCTTATTTTGTAACGTGGTACCACGGATTTTGTTACAGTCTCTTCAGAATGACTACCTACCTACTCTGTTTTCCCTGATCTATGACAAGACAGTAATCCTTTCTGTCTCTGACTTGTAAAAATACAGTCTTGACAAAAACAATACAAATCTAGTCCCTGATCTTAGACTCACCTTACCTGAGCCTTCGTGATTGATCACCTGGTTCGTGAAAATCTGTCCTTCAGTCGCAGATCAGAAAGTGGATGGCCTCTCTTGTACGACAATTCAGTCGGAGGGCTTTTCAAATAAGAAGAACCGATGTGGTTTCTTCAATGTACGGTTTCAAGCCACCTGGCCCGTCTGATCAGAGGCGAAGTGAGGGTTTCCGGTCCGACCAATCTGTCAAAGGAAAAAACTTCAAAGACCAATTCACTTTAGGTTCAGGTATGGCACACCTTTTATTACTTGCAGCAAGGAGACAAAAACATGCACATACAGGATTTTGCCTAACTACTAACAGGAAGTATGCTCTTCTTATACTGTTCTACAAAACGTTGCTTTCTATAGTTGACGTAATTAAACACAACTTTCTGTATTGTTCTACAGCAGATGTTACTCAGATTTTCTGCGGACATAACTGGATTTATGAAAAACATTTGAGAAAAACAACCTGACCTTGGGGCTTTAGCCCGCTACAAGCTTCCACTGTGTACTTCTAATACATGTGTTACATTTCAAGGTACTTTTCTAGCTTAGACACAAGTAAACGCTGATTGCAGTTCATATATTTTCAAGCAGTCTTTGTTCTTATTATCAATAGCTTCTGCAGCTGTGTATTTTCTCACAGCATAAGCAGAACTCCTTGTCTAAATCTCATAACATTAATACAAGTGATACATCTATTTATTATTTTCCTGACAAGCAGAAATTATCTGCTTCCCTGTAAATTTCCAGAGCATAAGCAAAGATTATAACTGCGCATATTTCATGACAATACAAGATTGGAAAGCTTCTACAGTTTGTACAGATTTATGCAGTGTGAAATAGAATAAATGTGTTAACCCTTTTCAAACCTTAAATGCACTAAGCATATTACTAATACACACACTAATACGTATTTAACAAAGGGTCATACAGTTTGAAATCTTGTTTGAGTTCATTAAGGGCTAATGTGGCTTGTTTATTATGTGATTTGGTCAGATTAGATTTATCCTTTTCTGGGTTTTGATATGTGTTCCAGTCACCTCCAATCACTAGGTAGTGATCTTTAAATTGGTTTAAGGTTGTGTATAATGACATAAAAAAGTGTTGTTGGTTATTACAGGGTGCGTAAACTTTAAGTACCATTATAGGTTTTGGTATTGTAGGACTACTAAATGTTACGTAACACCATCTTCCCTCCTTGTCAGCTTTGGTTTTAAGTATTTTTTCCTTAAATTGGTTTTTAATCATTATGGCAGCCCCAGCAATGTTTGTTTTCCCCTCTGAAGCTATAATTTGACTTATCCATTTCTTTCTGCTAATTTCTGCCCATTGCTCTGCAGTCAAGTGTGTTTCTTGTATTAGTATGAGGTTGGCTGTGGTTTTTAATGTAAGGTGTAAGAATAGTTTTCTTTTCTTCTTGTTTTGGAGCCCTTTAACATTCCATGATTCTATTTCCCACATTTATTTATTAGGTGTATTCCTTAGCTATGCCATGTATATTAGTTTTGTTTTGTTATCTTTGTATGTGTTACTGTGTGATGGTTTAGGAAAGCATCTATTTATCCCCGTCCCTACTCTATGCCTAACCACTATATCCCTGGACCAGGAATAATCAGGGAGGGGGGAAGATGAAGGTTCGTTATATGGTTTACCTTTACGTCTAATCTTGGAATGTGTTTTCTTTTTAGATATAGAGTTAATCCATAGTATCCCCCCTGTGTTACTATAAATAATGTGGACAAAGCTGAACAAACAAGTTCCCTCAACAAACACTGCTACTTAATATCCCTAGCCTCATCCAACATATTATTTATACAATTATGGCATTGCATTTAAGGTACAGCATGTATTGTTTTTGTCTTGTGACCAATTCTTTCTAATAGTATTTTTAAAACCGCATATTAATATACATTCCTCAGTAAATTATAGCAATATATGTACCATAGTAATATTGTTAAACAATCAATCTTGTCATTCTTACATTTTTCTTTCATTTGACTTCTTTTTCCTCCCCTTTATTTATTCAGATTTCGGCCTTCTTTGGTGCCTGTAATGTTTTTCCACATCAATCTGTGTGGGTTATAAAATATATACTTGGCACCTATTTATCAGAGGTAGGAAGTATAGAGAGAGAAGAAGAAGAAAAAAAAAAAAAAAAAAAAAACGCTTAGCTAAACAGTCCTTCTGCTACAGTTAACATAGTAAGGCTATATTTACATTACCCCAAGATTGTTAGATTATTTTACTATTTTCCTGAGATTACTTCTCTCCAGGAACACATTTCTAGTATTTACATAAAACATTTAACATTTTTTTCCAATATTAAATCTATGAGCTAGCCTGTTTCTGACAGTTTATTTCTTGCCTATTATTTAAGACTGAATTTTCATTCACCTACACAGTACTGGGTGTACTGTTTTAGTGAATGGTTCAGTTCAACAGTACCTTATTTCTTCAAGGTTCTCCTTGCAGGTTGGTTGACATCTATGGTGCAACTTTCTTCTTTTAGCTGGTGCAGATCAATTTTCATTTTTCAGGCAGTAAAATCTTTTGGAGCCTGCCGAAATCCATTTTGTCTGACTGTTCTTAATGGAGCCCTCAAAATCGTAGGGGGACTGATTTTGCAGACCACTGTCCCAGGAAGAGGCTCCTTCCTATATTCGCGCATCGGAAACAGCAGTTGATTTTTGGTTCCTACCCAGGCTGTACTTCCTTTTCCTGTGTTCCTCATCACTCACATTGTGGATTTAAGGGCCTAGACAGCAATGGGAAGCTTTCAGAGTTGGATCCCAGCTAGAGTGTTCGTGAATGGGGTCGTTTTTTCACCCAATGGGTCCTTTATCGTTTTTTGTGGATTTATTTCACTTCTGAAGGTGGAATTTGCTTGAAAACGGCCAGGAATGTCTCTTTTGCCACTTTGGGGTTAGTGGCCGTGTATTTAACCTCTTTGATTTAGAAGATAAACTGATTTGGATATTTCATCTGGAATTTGATTTTTTTTTCTATTAGGAACCTGCAGTATGGAGATATTAGTTGTCTTGCTTGTCTTATTTGTATTGGGAGGTCTTGAGCAAAGGAGATTTTATTATTATTCCAGGTGAGTGTGCCTTTTTTCTTTGCTGCCAGTATGATTTTATTTACATCTTGGTAGTTTAATATTTTAATGTAGACAGGTCTTGGTTTCAGTGGTGTTTGCATTTCCCTCAGGGCTCTGTGGGCTCTTTCTATTGTTATTTGCTGCATTTCTTCAGGTTCCTCTAGCAGGGAATTTATTATTTGCTTGATTGTTGGTATTAGATTGTTATGAAGTACAGTTTCGGGTATTCCTCTGATGATGATATTGTTCCTTCAAGATCTTGCTTCCAGGTCTGTTATTTTTGCTTGTACGTTTTGTATTTCTTTGTCATGGGCATCAGTTCTTTGAGAAATAGAGTCTATTTTTATTTCATTTTCTACTATTTTGGACTCAGATTTTTCCATTCTGGATATTATTTGGCTGAATGAGTCACCAACGGTTTGAAATTGTAATAAGTCCTTTATTGCTTGCTGGATAGGTAATAAGGCAGATTTTATGTCTTCCAGATTAGCTGGCTGGTCTGTCTTGGATTTATTTGTAGTTTTAGAGTTGTCAGTTTGTTTAGTTGTCTTTTGTCTTTTTGAAGTTGTGTCTTTCTCAGGTGAGGCTAGTACTGAGAATTTGGTCTTAGTTGTTGTTGTTTCCATATTATTTTCCTCTATTGACATCTTGATGTATAGTGTTTTACCAATCTTGCAGTCAGATGCAGTGCCTTAGTAGCACATGGCTTAAGCTGTTATTCAGAAATCTTAGTTAATCCTGCTGTTTCTGAGCTGAATCTGTCACTTTTTCTTTCTCTTTTGTTTGCTGGATGATATTAGCAGTAAATATCTACAGTTATTTCCGTATTATTAATTCTGCGTTGCCTTCTGGGTTTGTTTTAATCCAGGGTATATCAGAGACCTAGGTGATAACAGTGCTCACAAAACAGCGGCCATTTTGAACTCCTTTGGGTGATACTTTTAACTACAGAGCCATGGGTCAGGAAAAGGCGAGTCAGGCAGGATATGCTAATCTTAGTGTACCTGGTTACTTTTTTTTAAAAACAGAGGTTCTGGAAAAAATATTAAATAGAGGGATCATAAAATGCCAAATTCTAACTTGCAAAAAAGTAACATATCTCTTGGTTATAAACTGTTAACATCTTCTGGACATGGTAGCTTTGTAGGTAGGCACAGGGATAGAGCTGGTAGAGTTAAGTGCTACATGAATAGAGAAATACTTAAACTATAAAAAAAAAATATTCACATGAACACAAGGAGAAGACAAAACAAATTAACATTACAGGAAAAAACTGTAAGAAAAAGGGATGTGAATTTACTGACTCATGGAACGTGAAAGGGATACAAGATAAAAAGAAAAGTTTGGTTATAAGGTAGATTGTAGATATGTGAATATTGGAGAGGCATAGAGAAGGCAGGGAAGGTGGAATGCTTGTGCCAGAGAAGATTTGGAGTCAGGGGACAGGAATTTTTTATTTCTAAAGAGTAGAACCAATTTTTGATGTGTCTTTTTGATGCATTGTTGAATACGGAGGTCAAATTTTAATTGGTCATCAATTATGCTGCCTAGAAGCTTAATGTGTGTTTCAGCTTTAAAAACTGTTATCAAGAGATGAGATGGTGAAAGTGGTTTTATGATGGAATACAGACTTAGGAAGTTAGAGGTTTTTTTTAGGATTTAGGATGAGATGGTTATCAGTTAGCCACTGTTCAATGGTGAGAAATCAGTTTTGAGTAATAGAATGAAGATGAGTGATGTCAGAGTGTGATATGAAAGTAGAATCGTCAGCATACTGTGTAAGGGAGGAGGTGCTGGAGGATGAATGAAGGTTGTTTGCAAAGATGTTGAAAAGAAGAGGACCTAGAATACAGCCATGGGCGACTCCTGACTGGATAGTAAAAAAAAAAGGGGGGGGGGCAGGTGGTTTGCCATATGGCTGACTGCAACCTATTAGCAAGATAGCTAGAAAACCAGAGGATAGGGGAGGTGGAGAGGCTGAGATCAGATAATTTATTTAGTAGCTCAGAGTGAGAAACAGTATCAAAAGCTTTTGAGAGGTCAAGGAACAGACAGGACACCAGATGGTTTTGTCTCTAGCTTCTGTGACAGTATGAATGAAAGCTAGAATGGCAGTGGAAGTAATATGATTTGGCCTAAAGCCATATTGAGTCAGGGTCAGAAAGTTTTTCTGAATTAGGTATTTGAGAAGCTGATTGTGAATGCATTTTTTGAGGATTTTAGAGGGCGGCCACGGTGGTGCAGTGGTTAGCATTGCCACCTCACAGCAAGAGGTTCTCCGGTTCGATCCTTGGCTGAGGTGCCTTCTGTGTAGAGTCTGCATGTCCTCCTTGTGGTCGCGTGGGTTTCCTCCGGATGCTCCGGTTTCCTCCCACATCCCAAAGACATGCTGCAGGTGAATTGGACATTCTAAATTCGCCCTAGGTGTGAGTGTGTGTGCCTTCTGTGGAAGGTTGGGCGCCGGGCTGGCAACTCAACACTGTAAAACTCCACTGCCAATCATGAGCGGACAAGGTGATCCGCTGTGGCAACCCCTAACCGGGAAGAAGAAGAAGGAGAAGGAGGAGGAGGAGGAGGAGGAGGAGGAGGAGTGGGGAGAGAATAGCTATTGGCCTAAAATTAGAAGGATTGGTGGAGTTACCTCCTTTGTGTAGTGGCATGGTATAGAGGGTCTATATTACATTGTCGGACATTTAAATGTTTGAACATCATATGGTTGACACCATATGATCGAACATTTAAATGTTCAAATGTTTCAATGGAGATCTCCATATAGTGTAAAATGGAAGTTTTCCATCGTCTGCACTGTAGTGCGATCCTGGAGTTGGTATATTTAAAGAGCGGGGGTGTAGGTGGTGCAGGGGGGCTTGCCCCCCTGCTTAACCTTTCAGGTAGGTTTTTTCTGATTTTTTTTTTTTTGTTTGTTTTTTATTTGATTTTCGAACTTTTAAGAGTTTGAACATATGGTGTCGACCATGTGGTGTTCAAACTTTTAAAAGGTCGATAATCTGATATAGACCCAGTATAGAAAGATTTCCAGATGTCAGGGACAGTAGATTCTTGGATAGATTTGTTTACAAGTACTGAAACAGGGTAGGCTATGGAGTCAGCTGGGAGTTTAAGAAAGAGGGGAGGTAGATTATCAGAAGAGGGGGAACATGGTTTTAGTTTAAGCAGAAGATATTTTATATAAGCAGTGGGGTCTGCCTTAAAAGAGAAGGGGTGGTACTGGTAGTCATGGAAGAAGTGGAGGAGGATTATTATTTTGGTCAGTGTGGGTTAGTCTGCAGATAGAGTCAATGAAGTAAGAGTTGAGTAGAGTGGCAGTTTCTTGAGGTGCATTGTTGGGGTAGAGGTTAGGGATAGTAGGTCTCCCAGGGTGGAGGCTTTTATTAATGCTGTGCCAGAATGTTTTGGGTTAGAGTGGTGGGTTGACTGGGCATCACAGTAGAATCTTTTCTTATCTTTGTTTATTTGCTTTTTGGTGATGTTTCCAAGTTCTTTGCATTTTTGGAGTTGAATAGTGCATTTAGTTTTTAGTCATTGTTTCTGAACATTATCTCTTTTTTTCATAAGGGAGTGAGCATCTTTAGTGAGCCAGGGGGCATGGTTAGCTTTTATCCTAGTTTTCCTCAATAGCCTAAGGAGTTAAGTATATCAAGAAAGGTATGGGTGAATTCTAGAACTGCCTCATTGAGGGAAAGATGGTGGAGGCTGGACCAGTTAATTAATGGCAGCCTATTATTAAAGGTGTCAGCATCAAAGCAGGAAAGGTTGAAGCAGTCTCAGTATAGGTGGGACCTGGGAGTTTGAAGAGAGTGTCTTGGCACACAAATAGGGAGGTGGTCACTCAGGGAGTCAGGTAGAATGCCAGAGTTATGGTAAAAGTTTGGATCAGAAACTAGGATCCAATCCAGGATGGAGCTGCTGCTGTTGTTTTTATTTAAGTGGGTGGACACTGCAATTAATTGAGTGAAGCCATGGAGGTTAATGCTAAAATCTGGAGAGATAGTTGATAGTTTTTTCCAATTAATGTTGACATCTCCAAGGATAACTGTCTCATAAGGTATATGTAGTGAGATCCAGGTAGTATAGAGATGGTTGCTATTGCAATTTTTTTTGAGGGGGGGGGTAAGTGGCAATTAAGAATAAGTAGCTCAGCTGGGTGGAAGTCAGGGAGAGGTAAAGGTAGGGGGCTTAAGTTGAGTACAAGATCACCACCCCTCCCCTCCTTTTTAGAGAGTTCTTGATGGTAGATGTTACAGCTGGATACAAGACTTCAGTTAGCGATGTGAAGTTTTAGGCATGTTTCAGACAGGGTTAAGATATGCACAGAGTAAGAATGCAAGTCAGTAATTGTATTAAGTTGTTGTGTCTTTCGGCTTTTCCCGAATAGGGGTCGCCACAGCGGAACTCCGGTCCGCTAATGATTGGCAGTAGATTTTTATGTACTAAGTCGCTGGCTCTGACGCACAACCTTCAATGAAGGTACACCCATTCACGCATGTCTCCACACAGAAGACACTCTAGATTCGAACAGGACGTCTTACTGTGAGGCGACAACGCTTGTATTAAGCGATGTATATTTATTGAGTAGATAGTAACGTGTTTGGAGGTAGAGGAAGCGGGGATGTTGGAGTAAGGTGGGTGAAGGGATGGTGGTGGGGTGTGTTGAAGAATATTTGTTAATAGAGTGGGTTTAGAATAGTTGAAGTAATAAATAAAGGATTTATACTTCAGTTTAGGGGAAGTAGGATTGTCAGGAGATATTTTGATTTTATGGAGTTGTGTGTAGGAGATATTATACAGAGAGGGAGAGACTAACAAGCATAGGGGAGGATCATTATTGGATGTGCAAGTGTAGGAGATGGTTGTAGGTAATTGAGTTTTATGCGACAGGAAGTTAAGAATGTAAGATAGAACAGTGGGGGGGGTGTAAGATAGAGCTGGTGCATGATGTGGGAGGACGTGAATGCGAGTTAAGAGGAGTTGTAGTTAGGTATGTGTAGTAAGGTCTGTTTTCAGTTAGAGAAACAAAAACGAAAGGCGTTAGAAGGAAGGAAAGTGAGTGATCGTGGTTAAGCTTGTCAAGACTATCAAGGTGGGTAGGATATTATACAGGGAGGAGATGTTGGTGATGTATATGGAGGATAGTGATAGGAGATAGGGAGGGAATAGAGACTGGTGGAGAAAACTTTATTGGGGTAAATGGGTACAGTGGGTGGGACTGTATCAAGGTGGTTAGAGTATAAATCTGGAATAAGTTGGGGTGGGTGGGAATGAGGGTAGGATATGGCAGCAGAGTGAGCCCAAGCATAGCGAGGGCAAACGGAGCAGGGCTGGCCCAGGTCCAGTAAACTAGCTAAGAAAAACAATCAGGTAAGTCTGTTATTGAAATGTGCTACAGGGAAAGAGTTTGGGAAAAATGGAGTCTGAGTAGCAGTGTGTCTTTATGTAAGCTTGACAAAAAAAAGGTAGTACTTAGAAGAGAGTAGGCTAGGGTTGGAGAGAGAGAGAGAGCAACAAACCTTATGTTAGAGCAGGGCAGTAAAATGTTGAAATTATTAAAAAGTTGTGCTGTTATTTAGCAATGGAAACAGTAGAGAAAAGGAATTACTTTTCAGTTCCTTCTGGACTAACAATGTCCAGGAAGGCTGGTTTAAGTTTGGAATAGTGGGTGACAGAGCAGGAGGGGACAGTGGCTAGAGTTTGGTAGTGGGGATGTATGAGGGCCCGAGATATTTAGAAATAAACTTCTGTTTGTATATACATTAAAGTAAGAAAAATAACCTGCGTATGAGGTTGGGGCATCCAGCAGGAAATAGGCAGTAGTTTTCTTGTTGAGTTTAGTTATTTTTTTTAGTCACTCTGTTTGGTTGGACAGTGCGAGAGAGACAGAGAGAGAGGGTAGAGTGGGTTGTACTGCCTGATGGGAAAGACAGAAAAAAAAAAACAAGGTTCATCATGAGAGGAAAAGAGGCTTAGGTGGAGAGAGGATAGCGAGTACCAGGAGGGGGAGTAGAAGAGTTAGTGGGTGGAGGGAATAAAAATTTAGAGGAGAGAGAGGGAGGAACAGGGGGATAAAAGAAGGCACAGATTCAGGCTGGTTATTGTTAGGCATAAAAATATTGTTCCACAACAATTTTCCATTAAACAGAGTACATTTAAATGCAACATCTATCAGTTTAGCATTGCACAAATCTGGCCATCTTCTAGACTACATGAGCAATAAGACTAAGACTGTTAGATTCAAGTAGAAGAGTATTATATTTATACAAGTTTTTCCTGATTAGCCTTTAGTGTGCACCGCCACCTAGTGGCACAACTATGCTACTAATCTGACCAGCTAGGCACTCAAACGACGAAGCCATATCGCAGTAAATTACACTTAATATACAAAGACTGATATGTGCAGCATCATGCAATATCTATATCATAAAACAAGTAAATCAGTAGAAGGTGAACTGGGAGAGGGGCAAAAATAACCTTACACTCAGAAATTCTGTAGTGGCCCAGTTAGGTTTTACTAAAACAGGTTCGAAAAATGTGAAGACATCTGTTTTTTCAGGGGCTTTTTTTGTCTTTAAAAAAAATAACTATGAGTGGTCAGTAGTGATATAATGTGTTTGGTGCTGGATCAGCAAGAATGCTGTTAATATCTTGTTGGTTTAGCATGCAATGCGAGTGGAAGATAAGCTTAGCATTTATACATATGCGTATACTGTATTTCCACTGCTGGAAATAAGTTGATTGGTTGATCTAACACAAGGAAATAATTTGGATTGGTTAATCTAACAAAAGGTTGAACAACAAACCACACGTACTGGCTTACTAGCTCTTGAAATAGAAGACATTCAAAGTTCCCTGGGAAACGGCAATACTAGGAGAGAATATACAATCTAAGCAGATTTACAGAGTTAGCCTTCAATAACTAGCAGAAAATAACCTTAGCATTTACACATACACTTATAAGGCATGTTCACAGCATGAAGATACAATGATCTTGCTATCTAAATAAAATCAAAACCCTATTTATGCCCTTGCTTTAGATGCATGTAAAGCCTTTGACAAAGTAATCCTAAACCTTTTACTTTCTATACTGCCCTATTTTGATAAACCACAAGAATTTACAAATATAATAAAAATGTTATATGAGAGCACTTACACAATTCTATACATTGATAAAATAAATTTAAATCCAATAAAAATTCTAAACAGAACCAGGCAAGGATGTCCACTATCTCTGTACCTCTTTAACTTATATATAGAATCTCTATTATTACTCATAACCCAAAGAATGTATGATCATATTCCAGAAATGTTTAATAATAAAATTGCACTAACTGCCTTTGCAGATGATTTAAACTTATATTTTGCACTCCCTAACACTGACTTGAGCAAACTTCTAGACTCGGTTAACAGCTTCTCAAAAGTTTCAAACTATGAACTTAATCCCACAAAATCCCTAATTTTCCTTCTCAATCCATTAGGGCATACTGATTCATATTTTCATGTTTTGGAAATAAAAGGGAAATAACTCATTAAAATATTTAGCGATATCCTTTGAACATAACTTAAAACTAACCATGCAGTATAATTTACTAAAGATATGGGTTGACATTCACAAGATACCAGAGATGGGGGAAAAATGAAGCTATCCTTTCTTTCGTAAGCAGCAATTATAAAAATGAATATTCTCCCAAGGTTATTATTTTAACTCAATGCAACAAATTTATAAGTTCAGAAAAACTTCTTTACAAAACTAAATGCAGCTTTAGCTAAGTTTATTTGGTATCCTATGTCTGTCAGAATCGGATATCAGAAGTTCATGTATCCTAAGGAAAAGGGAGGACTGGGAGTACCTGACTAACATACTAGGATATAACATGTTCAAACAGGATCATTCCAGTTGCTAAATATAATCCCAAAGGTAAAGAATAGTATCCACTATGGATTAAATTATGGTATGACTACATGAAAAACATTAAAATCCAAAATATCTACCATTTGTAAGTCAGGAAAATCAAAAGGATAGCAGATTTCATATGTCATTAAATATATAAAAATTAGATTTAAAAAAATTATGGAATCCCTAAACTTAAATACTTACATCCTGTTACAACCAGTACATCTGAAGCTAAGCCTCAGGTTAAGTAACAAGATGATAAAATTGGACAACTATCCCCTCATTAAGGAATGCAACGTCTGGGATATTTGCAGACAGGAAAAAATCTTTAGAGAGCACAAGGAATATCCTTAACCTTTTGAAAGGATACATCATAATGCTAAGGCAAATTAGAGAACTGCGCACTTCAATAATAGGAGATTATGAAGTAAATGATAAAGACATAAATATGTGCAATACATTATGGAACTTGCTAACCTTAAAGAAAAAAAATGCTATCAAATGCATATAGGCCTATATTGCCCCTTAGATAACAACCATCTATTTTGTATTCAAAAATACTGGGTTGAAAACCTCAAAGCTATTACCAAAAAACAAAAATCTAAAACTATCGAAACATTAAAATTAATCCCATTTAAGAAACTCATGTATACTCAAAGATAACCAACAATGTGCACTTTACCACAGAAATGCTCAACAATTTCAGCTCGGAAGTTTCACCAAATTGTCAGTGCTGCTATTCACAAATTGTTGGTCTTTCCCACATCTTCTGGAACTGTAAATGCACTTATAATTATGGTGCTCACCGAGAAAAAGACTAGAGAAGAGGGAATATCAAAAATCCACATTATCATGGGAATTTTCAGTTTTGCGTATCGCTTCTCAAAAGTTACCCATACTTGATCTGCATATTCTAACTACCTTCTTCTCTTTAGTAAAATTGTACATTACTCAGAGCTGGTTAGATTGAACCAAATTGTCATGGGAGTGCTTCAGAAGTATGGCAATAAAGTATACATCAGCACATAAACTGATAGTGAATAACCAAATTTTCTAAAATACTGGAGTCTTCTCCTGGATCATATTTTAAAAGAATAGACAAATAAGAAAAGGCAAATTATTGTGAATGTAAACTGGAAAGGGCATAAGACGTATCCCTTTTGTTTGTGTTTAATCTAAACCTCATATGTAGCAGTTATGAACAGTATGAAAACTGTGACAAATCTTAATCAGAAGTTGATTTTCTGAAGCGCTTATCTATATTGTGCATTTTGTTGCAACACTGAAAATTCTCTTGCAACAAGATGTACCTAAATATGACGGTATTTCTCCTAACATGTCATTGAATTGTGAGTTGTAAAATGACTAGAATAAAATATGCACACAAACCAACAGAAGAAGAAAATAAAAACAAGCCCCCCCCCGGTTGTTGCCATGCCACATCACTATGGAATCGTCTGTAAACACCTTGACAGGACCTAGGCAGAACAGAGGAAGAAAGGCTAAGAGCCAGCCGAAGAGTTCTCATCTCACTAACACGGATATGATCTTTCTGTTGATGAGGCAACAAGACTCCCTGCACCTTTAGGAAGCCGAATGCTGCTCCCCATTCTGCATCTGAAGTGTCTGTGAACAGCTCCTGAGAGAGAAGAGATGAAAAGGGAGCCCTAGACAGAGTCAACTGCTGAATCCACCACTGAAGCTCTTGCCTGAGACATGGAAGAAAAAGAGCTAAGAATACAAAGGGATTAGAATGCGGAGGCCAAACTGACCGTAGGAATCACTGACATCTTCTCAAGTGGAGTTTGCAAAAGGGAGCATAGGAATGGTGGAAGCCATGAACCCCAGAGCTCTCAGAAATTCCCTGGATGTTACTGAAGCCAGATGAAGATGGTATTGAAAGAAAGGAAATGAGACTTAGGGTCTTGGTAGGAGGCAGGGATGCCCGCACAGGAAGAGTCTGGCTCCTGCACCCCAGACCAACATGATCCTGAGAAGGAGTCAGAAAGTACTTTATGAAATGTATATTGAAACCTAGGCTCTGCAGAAGAGAAATGGCAAAATGGAGATTTTGCAACAAAAGCTCCGGAGAGGATGCCTGAAACAGGAGGTCGTCCAAGTAGGGAAAGACTTTAATCCCCCTTAGCCTGCAAAAAGCAATCACAGGAGCGAGGCATCTGAAGAATACCCTTGGGGCAGTAGAAAGGCCAAAGGGCAAATTAGAAAACTGAAAATGCCAGCAACAGAGAAATATAAAAAAATTCCTGAAAAGAGTATGAATAGGAATATGAAGATAGGCATCCTTGACGTCCAGATAATCCTGATGAAGAAATAGAGGGAACAAAGTCTGAAGGAACAACATAATAAACGAGGGGACCTCCAGAAAGGTCCAGAATAAGTTTCCAAGTGCCCTCTTTCCTGGTTACCAAAAACATTCTGGAGTAAAACCCCTTCCCCCTTTCAGAAACCGGAACTTCCTGAATAGTTCCTTGAGTCAGAAGATCCCGAAGCACTCCTGGAAAGAAGGGCAACTACTCCTTAGGGGCTAATGAATGCCCATAAAAGGGGAAAGATTTCCAGATCATGAAATATCCTAGGCAGATAATGGACAGAACCCAGGGGTCCTGAGTAATCTTTAACCAAACAGGAATAGAAAGGGAAAGATATAGAGAAAGAGGAATGTGGCTAAGATGAACTGGACAGTAAGCACCTGGTTTGTCAGGAAAGGGAGACTTCTGTGACAAAGAAGTCTGGGTAGCTTTAGCAGAAGGAGCCCGCTTTCTTACCCTTAGGGGAGGACAAGACTGCCTATAAACAAACTATAGCTTTTTAGAGTAATTTCTCTGACATTTAGGCCCAGGAAAAACAAAAGCATGTTTAAGTTCCTGTAAGGTCTTGCTGTTATCCTTAAGAGACTTAAACAAATAAGCAGAAGCTTAATGTAACAAGCGTTTGTTGTCCAGAGGAGCATCCATCAACTTAGCCTTAATATCATCAGGCAAAGGCTGAAGCCGAATCCAGGAATCTCTCCTCATTACAGAACCAAAGACAACAGCCCTAGAAGAAGCATCTGCTTCATAACTACACGTAATAGAATGGGGAGCCACCTGGGAAGAAGTCCCTAACAGGGAAAGAGCAGAACTCTTCCCTTCAGAGTCTGGGAGACCAGAAATTACCTGACAGGCCTGGGAAAGAACAGCCAAAATGTATCAGGACATATGGTTCTGATAACTGATAGCCCTAAAAAGACAAGAAATTACCTGACAGGCCTGGGAAAGAACAGCCAAAATGTATCAGGACATATGGTTCTGATAACTGATAGCCCTAAAAAGACAAGAAATTACCTGACAGGCCTGGGAAAGAACAGCCAAAATGTATCAGGACATATGGTTCTGATAACTGATAGCCCTAAAAGACAAGAAATTACCTGACAGGCCTGGGAAAGAACAGCCAAAATGTATCAGGACATATGGTTCTGATAACTGATAGCCCTAAAAGCTAAGACAGCAGAGATATAAACCTTCTTACCTAGCCTTACCATAGTTCTGCTGTCTTTATCAGAAGTAAGTAACTTAGTAAAAGGCAGCAACTGAGCTGGTTTGTCAGATGCCACAGATACCACAGAAGGGTCAGCAGAAGGACACCTATAGAGAAATGTACAGTCCAAAGGCACCCTACAAAGGCTGTCAGGTATCTTGGGCCCAGGGGCTGGTATCAAGAGCCTTAGATGCAGGAGAAAAAGGCATCCAACAATGCAGCCAAAACAGGAGGAACAGCAGAAGGTCTCAGAGAGTCCATTTGCAGGAGCTTGTAATACTACTTCTGTACCTCAGAAACCTGGGCACAATCCCATTTAAATAACTCCATTATTCTGGAGATTGTGTCCCCAAAATAAATTTCCACAAAAGGAGGGTCAGGACTTGTAGACTCCTCTTCCTAAAATCCATAGTCTAAAGGAGAGATGGATAAAGCAAGGGATTCTTCATCTGAATCCACCTCTTCTTCAGAGGAATCCTGTTCCCTAGGTCTTCTGATCAGAGTAGAGGATCAAAGGGGGATCTGGAACAGAAACTCCATGAGGAGGTTTCAAAGCCATCAGGGTATTAAACAACCCTATGAAGCATCTTAGGAACAAAGACTTGACAAACGTAATAGTATGTATGCTCCTGGGAAGCTGTGTGACAAAATAAGCACTGCTCATGACAATCTTTATGAGGAATCTGTCTCCTACACTGGCATTTTCCCTTCCTGCATGACATGAAACCTCATGAGCAAAAATGCAAAAAAGAAAAAAAGACAAGACCAAAAAAAAAAAAAAAAAAACACCCCCCCGAGGCACTTATCTGAAATGGCTTGGTGAACCAGCAACGGACTGGGCGTTCAGACCGACGATCAATAGATGGTGTTTGGAAAGGCGGCAAAGAAGTTCTGAAGATAGTACATCTGGACATCACCTTTATGCCGTACACTACAAGAGCAGCATGCTTGCGACATACGGCATACCTTAAAGCAACCTAAATGCTTTGGTATATTGACCGGACATCAGAATGCCCTTGGCAGAGAATCCCTATTGTAATGAAAACTGCAATAGTGAAATGTAAGGACATCATTAATATCAGTGGGGGATTCTGTGACTACTCCTAATTTGCAATCGTCAGCAAATTTGGTCTGCCAGAGGCTCTTGACATCAGCGCTGACTTCAGAGATGTTAATACTAAAAAGGAGGGGTCCCAGGACCAATCCCTTAGGGACTCCACTTGTGACTGGCCTTTTTGTACTGGTGGACTCTAGCATTCTAACTTTCTAGGTCCTGCCTGTGAGCCAGCTGTCTATCCACGTGGTTACACAAGGGGTTTATCCCCAACATCTTGAGTTGGTCAACAATGCTCAAGTAGAGGATTGTGCCAAATGGCTTGGCCAAGTTAAGGTACGCAGTGTGAACCATTCTGCCCTCATCTAATGTCTTTGTGACCTTCTCACAGTCATCCATCATGCTGAGTAGGCATGACCTGCCCTTGATCAAACCAAATTGGGTTGCATCCAATGTCTGGAGGTTTTCTATGCCACTACTGATCATTACCATGATATTTTTTCCATGGCTTTACATATAAGACTAGTGAGACTTATGTGTCTGTAGTTTCCAGGGTGTGTAGATGGTCCACCTTTCTGCAAAAAGGATGACTGATGCTGTTCTCCATTTGTTAGGCACAAAGCCTGTTTGGAGGCTACAGTAAAGTAGCGATTTCAGAAGGCCTGATAGGTCATGTTTCATGCTATTTAGAAGGCATCCTAGTATATATTGTTTGGGCCCACTGATGCAGTGTTCTTGGCCTTAGAGAGAGTATTGAGGACCTGAGTCCTAGTGATATAGCAGGGAGAGTTATATTTGATTTTATTTCCTGAGGGCAGGTTAAGGGGATGATAGGGGCGAAGTTACAAGTGAATTTGTCTGCCAGGAGGTTGGCTATATCTTATTGCTCAGTATAGGTGGCTCCATTAACAATGAACTTTGCACACTATTGTGAATTGCCTTTGAAGTTGCGGACATAGCTAAAGAATGCCATTATGAGTGTCCTTTGCCTGGGAGGCCAAATTTACCTCAAATTTGTCTTTGGTAGACTATTTTTCCTCTGAGCTGTTTGCTTAGTTTGATGAGAGTGCTTTTATCCTGCTAGGTGCTACACATCCAATTTTTGAAATAATTTTCTTCATACTGCTATAGAACCTATTATGTTGTGATCCACCAAGGGTGGCTTGTTTTTTTGAGTTAATTCTGTACTTATGCAGTATAAGAAATAAATGCCCAGAGCTGGAGTCATGGGTATTTGAACACAATTCAAAAATACTGGACATGTTTGAATCTTGGCTAAATGACTCCTCCGGGCATTCACCCTAATTTTTACTAAATGCTATCACCTTTTCATAGATCACAGAACGTCTGGCTTGATAAAAGATGAAAGTAACCTCTGCCCTTCCCTTGCAGACCAGAATAACAACAATTCTCTGCACAATCACAAATGTCCAAATACTCGTAGAAACCACTCCAATTAACATTCTGCCTCCATCCATCATACCAGTTTTTAAAACTACTTTACAGCAAATCTGAAATAAAATAAAACATTAATCTAGTCTGGAACACTTTCTTCTCTCTCCAGCTTTTACACATATATATATATATATATATATGATTATATATATATATATATATATATATATATATATATATATATATATATAGGTTTACTATCAAAATTTCGAACCACACTCCATCGACTGTACTATCGTCGAACATGGAGTTGAAGCGAATGTCAAAAAAACAATCTAGGAATGAGTTTTAACATGGGTCGAGGTAGGGGAGATGTTTGTAGTTTGGAATAATACTGAACACCTACCTCGACCCATGTTAAAACCCATTCCTAGATTGTTTTTTTTACTTCGATATTCCCGTTTTCGAACTTCTGTGTTTGACAATAGTACAGTCGACGGAGTGCAGTTCGAAATTTTGATAGTAAACCATACACACACACACACACACACACACACACACACAGTGGATATAAAACATTTACACACCCCTGTTAAAATGCCACATTTTTGTGATATAAAAAATGACCACAATAAATAATTTCAAAACTTTTCTACCTTTAATGTGAACTATAACCTGTACAATTCAATTGAAAAACAAACAAATCTGTTAGGGGAAAAAATATAAAAAATAAAAACGCACAATATGCTGGTTGCATAAGTGTGCACACTCTTAAATTAATACTTTGTTGTGTGGGCACATCCTTAAACAAATACTTTGTTGAAGCGGTTTTTGATTTAATTACAGCATTCAGTCTTCTTGGGTAGGAGTCTATCACCATGGCACATCTTGACTTGGCAATATTTGCCCACTCTTCCTTGCAAAAGCTCAAAAACTCAGAAAGTACCGCAACAATTCAAACTACCTACTCCTTCCCAAACAACTAATTGACTTTACTACTACTAGAATTTCAGCTAGTCAACTTGCCTCAAGCATACAACTAAAGAGGATCTACAACTGCTCTAGCAATAGTCTGTCTTTTTCTCCTTTTCAAAACAAACTACTTATTAATGTTTCTAGGACTACCTTATCTCAGATTCAAACTATGGACTGAGTGGAAAGATATCCTCATAACCTAGACAAAGAAACTTCAACCATCACAGTGCCATAAAATCCATTTTTTCAAGAAAATTTTCTCTCAACTCTCAGTCTACCACAACAAGTTGCCATAAACACCATTCTCTTCAGGTCCTCCTTGCTCCCACTTCCATAATCATCTTTTATTCGCACCCTAATCAAATAATTAAAACCTACTACCCTATCTGCTGATCTCCTCCCTGCTGAGTATCTACAAAAAGCTGCAGATGCCATCGCATATCCCATCTCCATTCAAATCAATCGTACCATATCAGAAGCTACAGTCCCATCCATCTGGAAAATATCTCATGTCATACCCCTTCATAAAGGTAGTAGCTCTACTGAACTATCTAACTTTAGACCCATAGCTATCTTATCACCACTAGCGGAAATTATGGAAAAGTGCATCCATAAACAGCTACTTCACTATCTAATCCAGAACAACCTACTGGCTAACTCTCAGCATGGCTTTAGGCAACATCATAGTACCACCTCAGCCCCTCTCACCTTCTCCAATGCTATAAACTATAACAGGAACAACAACAAATTATCCTCAGCTCTTTTTTTGGACCTCTCAAAGGCTTTTGACATGGTTAATCATCAACTACTCATCCACACTCTGAAAACAAATTCTTTAGACATTCACTCTCTCTGCTTGTTCCAATCTTATCTGAGTGATAGACAAGAAGCCGTCCCATGGCAGAATAAACTATCAAACCTCCTACCAAACACCCTTGGTGTCCCCCAGGGGTCTATTCTTGGATTTCTTTTGTTTTTCATTTTCATTAATGACCTCCATACTGTCATCCCAAAAGCAAACTGCATTCAATATGCAGATGACTCCACTTTGATTTGCTCTGCCACCTCCCAGGTAGATCTGCAGACACTAACTCGGGATTTTTTTAACATAGTTGAAAATTGGCTTTCTGATCATCGTCTGATTTTAAACCCCAACAGAACTAAGCTACTACTTTTCTCCCCCACTCCAAAGTCCTCGGTATTATCCTTCTCCATTAAGTCTAATGATGGGACCATAATCTCCCCAGATGTCTACACAAAGCTCCTAGGTGTTATCATAGATAGTTTTACTGACATGCATATCCAATTTAAGATTATCAAAACCATTAATAAAAAAACTTGGCTCACTATATAGGATTAAATCATTCCTAACCCCACATGCCAGAAAGTACAGTTGTGTACCTACCATAAATGTAGATGTTAGAGTGTCTTCACTGTTGCAGTCATGACTGTAGGGTTCTCCCCTGCCGGCAGGCAGCCCCAGGTCAGCCAGAATCCCAAAGTTTGGGTCCGGCGTCAGCTGTTCAACCATGCTCCCTGACGTCAGAGCACCAGGAGTACAAAGCTGACAGCCGACGCCATCTTCTCCAGTTTTTCTTGCCCCAGATGTCAGGAGTCCCAAAATGAAAAAGGTCCCACAACCTTTGCAAATACACCTCAGAAGAAAGGTGAAAAAAGGAAATGCACAAAAGTAAAAATAAGAGGGGACAGGAGGGAGGGAAACCCAGACTGCAACAGTGAAGACACTCGAACATCTACATTTATGGTAGGTGTACACAACTGTACTATGTTCATCGTGTTTCACTGTTGCAGTCATGACTGTAGGGTAGAATCCCAAAGCTGAAAGAAAGGGAGGTGGTCATAAAGAGGAAGGGGTCCCTAAAAGGCCCTGCAAGACTGCAGAGGCAAAGCCTGCCCTAGACTTAGAGTACAGAGGTAGATTGTAGTGCTTAGAAAATGTATGCACTGAACTCCAAGTTGCAGCTTCCAAAATATCCTTGGTAGGAACTCCCCTGAGGAAAGCCGCAGAAGTGGCAGCAGCTCTGGTGGAATGAGTCCGTATACTCCCTGGGATTTGCTTTCCATGGTGAGAATAACAAAATCTGATTCAATGAGCAATCCATTTAGAAATGGTCTGTTTTGAAATGGCTTTACCTTGGGAACTGGAAGCATAAGAAACAAACAATTGTTCTGATTTTCTGATGTCCTTAGTTCTGTTCAGGTAAAAACGTAGCTGTCTGTGTACATCCAAGGAATGTAAAATCCTTTCCCCTTTATTTTGAGGAGTGGGGAAAAAGGTTAGCAAGTGTATAGTTTGATTTAAAGCCACTTTGGAAACCACCTTAAGCATGAAGGTAGGATTAGTCCTCAAAGATACCCTGTCTTGATGAAAAATAATATAAGGTTCCACAGCCATTAGAGCTTGTAACTCTGAAACCCTCCTGGCAGAGGTTAACGCTAACAGGATGGCTGTCTTCCAAGATAACAACTTGATGTCAGAAGAAGCAGCAGGCTCAAAAGGAGGCAAGGTTAGTTTTTCCAAAACATAGTTGAGATCCCAAGCAGGAATAGGAGGAGATCTAGGAGGTCTTAAGTTCTTAGCTCCTTTGAGAAACTGTCGCATGAGCTGGTGGGAAAAGATGGGAGGGTCTGTATTATAATGAGCAGAAATAGCAGAGGCATGTATTTTAATGGAAGAGAAAGAGAGACCCTTATGTAAGAGATCTGTCAAGTAAAGTAAAATTAAAGTAATGTTGGGAAGAAGAGGATCAGAATCCTGCGCCTGCATCCAGGAACAAAATCTTTTCCATTTTCCTGCATAAGATTTTCTAGTGCTAGGACGTTCTGGCTTCTAAAATGACATCCATAACCTGCTTGGGCAGTAAAGAAGAAATTAAAGGCCCTGGATTAACCAGGCCGCCAGGCTGAGAGTTTTGACATGAGAGTGTAGAACCTGACCCTGATGTTGAGACAGAAGGTTCGGAGACTGAGGTAAAACCCAAGGGGGCTCCAGGCATAGGTCTTTTAGAGTTGGATACCAAAACTGCCGAGGCCAATTTGGAGCCAGCAAGATGATCATCTTGGGCTTGTCCTGTTTTATCTTCAATAAAACCCGTGGAAGAAGAGGGAGAGGCAGAAAGGCATATCCCGAGAGGTTCCTCCAACTGAATGACAGGGCGTCCACTCTTCAAGCTTCTGTGTGGAAAATCCTGGTGCAACAAGTCTGTAGCTGATGATTGAGATGGGATGCAAAGAGGTCTATGTGAGGACATCCTCAGACTGCTGTTATCATCCTGAATATTTTGGTGTCCAGCATCCACTCATGTGGATCCGAAAGATGTCTGCTCAGACGGTCTGCCAGGAAGTTTTGTTTCCCTGGTAGAAACTGAGCTTGAAGATCCAGATTGCAATATAGAGCTGTGTCCCATAGATCCATGGCTAGTCTGCAAAGGGGGTAGGAATGAGATCCCCCTTGCTTGTTTATGTACCACATAACTGTGGTGTTGTCTGTCCGTATTAACAGTTGTCCTGGTTGTAAAAGATTCCTGAAGGCCAACAGAGCTTTTTGAACGGCTAACATTTCCTTTAAATTGATATGCAGGTGCTTCTGATCCTTTGTCCAAAGGCCCTGCAAACAATTGCCCTGAAAATGGGCTCCCCAAGCATAATCCGAGGCGTCCGTGGTTAGAATCTGAGAGGCAGGAGGCAGACGGAAGGGCTTCCCTTTGTTTAGAGCACATGCCCTGGACCACCAAAGAAATTCCTTTTGAAGGCAAGGAAGAATGGAGATCAGTATATCTAAACTGTGGCAATGCTGAGACCATACACTTTTTAGGTACCACTGTATTTTCCTCATGTGTAGTCTTGCATATGGTACGAGAAGGATGCAGGAGGCCATGTAACCCAAAGCCTGCAGGAATTTCCTTGCAGATAGATGAGTCAAAGTTGCCAAGGTTCTGAAAGTTGAAGCCAGCTGTAACTGTTTTTCGGATGTCAGAAATGCCATCTGGGTTGTGGTGTTTAGAAGTGCACCCAAAAAAGTTATCTGTTGCAATGGTGTCAAATTTGACTTTTTTACCTTTACAGAGAATCCCAGGAACTTGAGGAGGTTCTGTACAAATTCTAGATGCTGGAGTAAGACATCCTTGCTGTCTGCCTGAATTAGATAATCGTCCAGATAAGGGTAAATTTGAATTCCCTTGAGTCTGCAGTAAGCTACTACTGGAGCCAGGCATTTGGTGAAGACCCTGGGCGCAGTAGATAATCCAAAGGGCAGCGCAGAGATTTGAAAGTGCCTCGATCTGGCTTTGAACCCGAGGTATTTTCTGCGATCCTGCCTGATGGGAATGTGTAAATATGCCTCCTTTAAATCCAAAGTTACCATCCATGCATTTTTGGACAGCATTGGAAGTAGCTGCTGTAGAGTAAGCATCTTGAATTTTGGAATCTCTAGAAAGGTGTTCAAGACCGACAGATCCAGAATGGGTCTCCATGAGTTTTGCTTCCTTGGGACTAGAAAGAGCCTTGAATAAAACCCTTTTCCCATCTCTGAAAGAGGAACCAGTTCTATGGCATTCATAGCCAAAAGAGCTTCCACCTGGTTTAAGGCCTCCATCCATTGATGTTTTGGAAGGTCTGGCCATCCGCTTGGCCTTGGCAAGGTATGAAAATGGAATTTGTAACCTCTTAAAACCACATCCAAAACCCATTTGTCTTGGGTTATTTGAGTCCAATTTTGATAAAAGAGAGTTTTCCTCCAAGAGGGGCTTCCAGGGAAGAAGTTCCTGTAGCCCCACAGAGGGAGTCATTGAGTTTGTTTCCTTTGAGATTGTGACCTGTCCTCTCCTCCCCTAGGGGTGGAAGCAGTCCACTGTCTTGGTCTATAAGCAGCTTGTGATTGAGGCCTCCCTCTGGAACGTCTGTATCTACCCCTCTGAGGCCTGTCTGAAGTGGGAAAGGACCAGTTTTTTGAAGGCCAATTCCTGCTAAATCTAGGAGGCTGTACTTGTAAGAAATCTTTAACTGTTTGCATTGATTTCACCTTATCCTCCATCTTTTTAATCACCTCTTCAGCTTTCGATCCAAACAAAACATTAGGTTGAACAGGAGCATCCAATAATTTTGCCTTTACTTGTTCAGGTAAATTTTGTTCCTTTAGCCATGCATGCCTCCTAATGACTGTGCCAGAGGCCGCAGCCCTACAAGAAGCCTCCAAGGCATCAAATCCACAGTGTAAACCATGCTTCCCAACCTGTTCAGTGGCATGCAATAAGTCATGTAATTCCTTATCATCTGCACAGGCAGAAATGGAAGAAAGCTTTTGTTTTAAAACAGACAATAGAAATTGCTGGTATTTAAATATATGAAACTGACAGTTTAAAGCCCTAATGGACAAAGTAGCAGAAGTGTACACCTTTTTGCCCCATCTTTCTAAGGATCGAGAATCCTTTTCAGTAGGAGTAGGATTTTTGGCAGAAGCGGCCTTAGCTCCCTTAGGACCCTGAGAAATGGTTTCAGGGTCAGCAGAAGGGTTCTTGTATAAAAACTGATGGGAATCAGGAACCCTGTAATATCTATCAGGCTTCACAGGAGCAGGAGGAAGAGAGTCAGGGGTTAAGTTAGCCTCCGAAAAGGCATCATCCACAATATCCAAAACAGGAGGAATAGCCAGGGGTCTATGTTGGGGAAGAAGAAGAAATTCCCTCAGCCTTTTCTTGGATTCCGAATACTCCTGTCCTTCCCAGTGGAAATGTTCCCTCATTTCATGCAAAGTTTCCCCAAAAGAGAAATCCTCAGGGGGAGAAGCTGAAGGAATGGATTCTTCAGCATCAGAATCCTCATAAGAAGGGAAAGAATATTCCTGATCAGAAGAAGAAACTGAGGAAACAGAAGCCTGATCAGAGGAATCATACAAAACATCCTGCCTTGGCCTTTTGTCTGGAGGGGGATGAGAACCCTTAATCATAGTAAGTAAATCCTCCGCCATCTTGAGTAACTGTTTCTGTGACTTGGGAGCCGGTTCAGAAGAAGCCTGTGTAGAAGTCTTTGATTTTGAAGGAGTCTTTGCCTTTGTCTTTGCCTTTATTAGTAGCCGAGTAGGCCTGAAAAACCCTTTGGAAGCCGGTACCTGCACAGCGGCTCCGGACCCATCCGAAGGAGCATTGTCCGAAGGTCCTGCAACAGAAATATTTAAAGGCCTGGTTGGCTCCTCATGAGAGTCCGTTTCAGCCGTCGGTTCTGAAATGGCCGATGACAGGGGCTGCAAAAGTGCCTCACTGACGACGGCCGAACCTGAAGCTGGCTCCGCTTGTGCGCTATCATCAGATTTGGACCTCGGAGGCCTGTCTTTATCCTTGCGAAATTTATGAACTCCGGTAGCCGGGACCGTATCAGACGACATTTTGTAGTTAAAGCGCCTACCAAAGTAATGAAAAGCAAAATCGTACCTTTGCTTAATTGTACGTTGATTGAATCTAGCACAAAACCGACAACTAGCTATGTCGTGGTCAGGGCCCAAGCAAGGAATACAGTAAGAATGAAAATCCTTATGAGGTATTTGCTTCCCACATGAAATACAATTATTAACTTTTTCTGACATCGGAGTGGAGCAATAAAAAAGTTTCCCCAACGGGGTACTTAGCTTTGAGTGGAGAAGAAAGTCTTCGGACCGAAGTATATCAGTAAAATTCATCAGGAGTCCGCCAACCGGCAAATGCGAACTGCTATCACTGCACGGCAAGAAAGACTGGAGAAGATGGCGTCGGCTGTCAGCTTTGTACTCCTGGCACTCTGACGTCAGGCAGCATGGTTGAACAGCCGACGCCGGACCCAGACTTTGGGATTCTGGCCGACCTGGGGCTGCCTGCCGGCAGGGGAGAACCCTACAGTCATGACTGCAACAGTGAAACACGATGAACATCTGCCATTGCCCACACTCATCTACTCTCTACCCTTTTCTATGACTCCCCTCTACTTACCAACTTAAACAAAACTAATCTTAAACTCTCTAGCTGTTATAATCACATAGCTAGATTTACCACTGGCTTGCCCTACAGAACACATCACTGTATAAACCTAAATAAACTTGGTTGGCTAGAACTGCCCAGGTTAATTCAGTACAACCAACCTATAGTGGCTCATAAAGTACTTTACCAACCTGAAAAAACACCTGCACTTAAAAACATTACCTACCTCTACTGCAACCCCAGACCACTTTGCTCATCTAATAGACTGGTAGTTCAGACTGTCAAATCCAACAACTCAACTGGTGACTCTCTGCCAACTGTATTAGCAAAAATTGGAATGCACTGCCTGCTGACATTACTCTAGAGACATCCCTAACTCAGTTCAAGAAAAGTCTCAAACAGTATTTTAATTCTCATTGGTTATGTCCTTGCTCCAAGCCTGATTAAATCTTTAATTATATTTGTGTACCAATACCATTTCACCTGCAATTTATTTGTGTTGCAATTTCTTAGACTATTTCGTAAATTTGTGAGATTGTATAACTTACTTGTCTCTACAGAGTCTGAAAACTGTACTTAATTTGTACTATGTATGCTTTCTTTTGTAACTACCTATGGAGCTTTTCTCCCCGGGCCTCTGCTGAAAATGGACATGTATCCAGTCAGACTATCCCAGTCAACATATGTAAAATAAAATAAATAAATAAATAAGCAAGCAGTTGCTGGATTACATTCAAAAATATGATTTGCTTATAGATAACACTTGTGAAGGCTTCTGTCGTAAAGATTTCCATCTTTTCCCTTACTTCTGAAATTTTTTGTAATATAAGGACTTCTAACTGGAGCACATTTTCTGGCCGTAAAAAGAGCTTTTGAGAAGACTGAACACAAATGTCTATTGGACAAATTATATGACTTCAGTTTCTCCACAGAAGAGTTATTTAATCAGTTTAACCTTTTGCATTTCTATGCCTAACTATCTCTGACTTTCTTGGCCCACATAGTCTGGAGTACCACACGGGTTCGTTTTAGGCCTCTACTATTCTCTCAGTTCCTAAATAAATCGACTTTAGGATATTCCTCACCTTAGTATCACCCTATATGCAGACAATATAATTTTTACCTGATTTCACAAACTTATATCACAGATGACACTAATTTTACAACATTGTTTTGCCTCCATGTGTAAATGTCTTCCAGATAATAAACTATGTGTTGGCACATTCACTGTCACAATTTTTGGGTCTCCACAAAGACTAATCAATGCATCACCTCCACTCATTTACAACTCTGAAGAATCTCTACTCCCTTGTACCAAAGAACAAAAACATCTGGGGCTTTTACCCGATGATACACTATCTTTTCCCCTCTCACATCAACAACACAAACCATAAAGTCTCTCTACCACTAAAGATGGTGTGTAACATCTCTAACCTGCTCACATATGTAGCAAATTTGAGCCATCGCTATAAATGTCCTACACTCCTATTCCCCAGAATATGCCCTTACTGCAGACAATAGCAAAGGCTGTTCACTTTATTAATCTAGAACACAACAGAGAGCACTGGTGTACCTTTATCAAGCAAGCCAATTGGCTTCAAAGTACAGGTAGATATACCTAACTCCTCAACACTCACACTTTCAAGCTATTTCATGACAGATACCACCCAGCCCTTAGAAATAAACTTTCAGTTCATGAATTTTCATATTCACTCTACAGCTCCAGATCCCTAAAACTAAAAAGACCATATTTTTTTCTCTATGACAGGTCTTTTACAAAACTAGCCTCAACTTTCTGGAGCAGTCTACCTAAAGAAACTTTCTTAGGTTTAAAATAATGTTAAAAGAATTTCTCTGCAGACTAGTTGCAAATGTTTCATAGGTTCATACTAGGCTATCTGCCCTAGGGCATTTATAAGCCTAGCCAGAATGTGTTTGGCTTTCGCCACCCATTTTAAATTTATTTTGCTATGCCCTTTTTCGAGGTTAGTATACTGTGCCTCTGTCTAACAGTGACACAGAAGTGATACCCGGGGTAAACCTACGATCTCCCATCCACTCATCAAGATTCCTCTTGAAGAGAGTCAATGAGGACTCTGCCTAACCTGGCCCGGGATTTTATTGCAGAGTGAAGGGAGCCTCTGGGTTATGAATCTGTCCGTCCAGCATGTCCTATTTATTTCAGTGCTGAGGTTCAAGTCTCTCGGCGTGGCTCGATGCGATTTGGATTTTCTGAGGTGCAGCATGTCCATTAATTCCGGGTTGGACATGGCTTTATAAGTCAGGCACAGATCGCCTCTGAACAGGCAGTATGCCACTGAGTAGAGCTGGAGTTTCTTTAACCAGGCAGCATATGGCATCTGTTTGAGCCCTTTGATCCTCTTGGTGAGGTACTTTTGAGGTCTTTCCAGTTGCTGCAGGTGTCTGGTAAGGTACATCCCAAAGGGGCATTGTACTCAATTATGGGCCTGATGAGGGATGAGTAAAGAGGCACGATGACCTCCTGATCTAGATGTGAATCCTTCATGATTAGGTGGGCTATATAAAATGTTTTTCTAACCACTTTGGCCACGTGGTTGTCAAATGAGAGATTGCTATCAACTTGGGTCCCCAGGTCCCTAATTACTTCTTCTGTACTTAATGGATTACCACCTATGTGGTAATTTGTGGGCACTTTGTTTTTGCCAAAGGGGATGACTATACACTTTTTGGCATTTAGCTTGAGGCCATGGCTCTGGCACCAGTTGTCTGTTTCTATGAGGCCCTTTTGGAGGATGCTTGTGTCGGCTGGAGAGTCGATTATGGCGCCCAGTTTGCAGTCATCTGCGAACTTGGTCAGCCACAGTCCTTCCATGTTGGCATGTACCTCCGAGAAATATATACCAAACAAGAGAGGTCCCAGGACTGAGCCTTGTGGGACACCACTTGTAACTGGTTTGGAGTCTTGACATGGCTCCAGCAATTCTAACCATGTGGGTTCTGTCCTTGAGCCAGTTTGCAATCCATCTAGTGACATAGGAGTTTATATTTAAGCTGGTGAGCTTATCTATAATGCCCGAGTGGGGTATTGTATCGAAGGCTTTTGCGAGGTCCAGGTAGGCTGTGTGGACCACCTTCCCCTCGTCAATGGCCTTGGTGACTTTCAAAGAAATCAACCAGGTTTAAGAGGCAGGATCTGCCCTTAAAGCCGAACTGGGTAGGATCCAGTGTCTGTAGGTCCCCAATATCTTTATTTATGAGGTCCATGATGATCCTTTCCATAGCTTTGCAGACCAAGCTAGTCAGGCTTATGGGGCGATAATTTCCAGGATCCGTTGAGGCACCACCTTTATGGAGAGGGACCACTGTTGCTGTACGCCACTCTTTGGGCACATATCCTGTAGTAAGGCTGAGATTGAACAGTAGTTTTATGTTTGGGTTTAGCTCTTCTTGGAGTTCATGTAGGACGCAGCCCGGGACACCGTCTGGTCCCATTGATGCTGTGTTTTTTGCTTTGGAGAGGGCGGCTCTTACCTGAGCATCTGAGATGTCAGGGGGGCAGCACTCTGCTGGGATAGATATTTGCCCTTTTGGTGGGGGTGGGGGGGGTTGCGCTGAACCTGTCAGCTAGGATGTTGGCAATGTCTGTGGGATCAGTGTATTTTTTGTAATTTTGGACTAATTCTGAGCATATCTGGGAATTACCACCCAGGTTCCTAACATAACTAAAGAAAGCTTTGTGATTATCCTTAGTGTCCTGTGTAATTTTTCTCGCGAAGCTGGCCTTAGACAATTTTATGAGTGCCCGTAGTTTTTTGCTAATACTGATCAGTGATGCCTTCCCTTTTTGGGATTTTGCTCTATCATTTAGTAGCTTCCTCCTTCTATTGTATAGTTTGTTTATGGCTGGGGTCCACCAGACAGGACGTCTGCCTTTGGAGGATTGGGTCTTGGTTTTATTTGGGATCGCATGATCCATGCATTCCTGAAGGTGTTCACAGAATACGTTTATAAAGGAATCTGCGGTCTGGGCCGTATTTTCCACAGGCCCGGGGGCTTTGAAGGATTCCACCTCAGTTTTGAGGAGTGTGAAATTTGCTTTAGAGAAGTTTTTCTGGGCAGGGGGTGGGGTAGGGATGTGAATATCCAGTGAGATTAGTTTATGGTCTGATCTTACCAGTGAGGGATACACTTCTGGTCTGGAGCATAGAGTCCCCACGTTGGTGATGATCAGGTCCAGTATGTTTTCCCCTCTTGTGGGAGTGGTAACAAGTTGTTCCATAGCATCTGAGTTTATAAATTCTAGGAACCTTTGGGCTAGGGTGTTGGAGCTAGAGCAATGCTCCCAGTCTATGTTTGGGTAGTTGAAGTCGCCCAATATAATGGTGTTTGGAGAGACCTTCATATTTTCCAGTGTTCTCAGGAAGGCAGAGTGGGGTTCCTGGGTTTGGGAGGGTGGTCTGTAGCAAGCTATAAACTGGAAGGCAGTTTTACCCACTGTTAGTTGCACATGGATAGTCTCTGATGCTTTGTGCTTTGCCACCAACCTGGAGGTGTGGGTATCTTTGATGAATATCTATACTCCCCTCCTTTTGTCGTTCGGTCCTAGTTTTGGGGCCGAAAAGCATGGTATGAGGTATAACCTGGTAGTGCTGGGGTGCTCTCGGGAGCCCGAAACCAGGTTTCTGTTACTGCACAGATATCAATGTTCTCCATGCTAAGGAGAGTTTCGAGTGCGTGCATCTTGAGGTTTAGACTTCTGGCGTTGAGTAGCATTACTCTTAGTTTCTTATCCCTTGTGATACCTATGGAGGTGGGTTTGTCTTTTGAGCCTTGCCTAAAAAGGCACTATGGGGGTAGCAAGAGCCTTTGCCAATATCCGAAAGCCCAGGGGTGACAGGTGCAAGCCGTCCCTAATGAAGCATCGTGGCTTGTCGAGCATATCATCCCAAGCTGACAGGCATTGGATCCCCTTTGAATGACACCAGTACTTAAGCCAATTGTTGAAATTGATCATCTTGTCTTCATATTGTGGCATCATTCTTGGTGAGGGTAAGATGCTACTCAAGGTCAGGGTCATACCGGCCTGGGCTACATGCTCAGAGAGCTCCTTTATGTCTCTTTCATGTAGTCCAGGAGGTCGTCTCAGGTCATTCACACCAGCATGGACAATGACCGAGTCATATTTGTACTTGCCTTGGAGTGACCTGAGTGCTTGTGTTATGTGGCGGATCCTAGCGCCCGACAGGCTGCTCACCATGACCCTCTCCTTGTTCAGCCTGGTGAGCGGGACGTCAGTGTGCCTGACGATAGAGTCACCTATTACAAGTGTATCAGGTGTGCTGTTTAGTCTTAAGGGCTGTGACTGTTCGGCACACTGGCTTTGTGAGATATGTGTTGCACATGTTTTGTTTTGGGGTAGCGGTTGCTTGGGTGTCTGCTTTGGAGGTCTCTGCTGCTTAGGCAGATCTTTATTTAGAGCCTCTGAGTATGTTTTTGTGTGATTATGTGTATGGTTTGCTGTCGTGGTAGGTCTATGTGAGACTGGAATTGTAGTGAGTGTGGTTTCCTTCTCCTCCTGACTGGTTATGCCAGTACTGAGTTGAGAGAGTTTAGCCTCCAGTTTGGCTATATGGTTGCATCTCTCACGTGTTGGAATTTGTTGGGAGGAGGAGAGGGTTGTCTGTGTACATGAGGCAGTTGTAACATTGCCTCAAGATTCCCAGATTCACCAGCTGGACCAGAGAGGAGATTGACAACTGACCTTTGGACATGCTAGAATAATATTGGGAATTCCTTAATAATTGAAAACTAAGAGCCAGTGGGGAGTGAGGGTGTAGTGCTTTTAATTTTTAGTGCTGACTTATATAATTGCTTTAGTGAGCAAGTGCCAGGTAACTTAAGTGCAATGTGTTACAGGTAACTTAAATGCAAAAACGACAAACAGTAACTTTCTTTCAAGTGAAACAAGAAAATAAGTACAGTAAGCAATGCAGATATCACTAGTGATCCACAGAAGTGCTGAGAAGCCGCGTATTAGGTGGAATTAGCGTTCCAGGGAAATAACAAGCAAACGAACAACAAGCATATAAACAAAGCTAGATTCAGCAGGCCTGGATCTAGTCTATGCTACAGCAAACAAGGTGTACCAATTTCAGTAAGATACAGTTCAAGTATTCAGGCACTATAAATCTTTAACCAGAAATTCCCAGCTCAGAAGAGCAGAGTCCAGCCTCTTCTCCCACAAGAGTGCAGACCACAAACCTTCTTAATGTAAAATAACTGGCCTGAAGCCCAACTGCTTAAACCAGAACTAATACACTTTAAGAATAACAGACACTGGGCTCTCAATCAGCAGTTCCCAACTTAGGATGAAAGCTACCTGTCCTGCCACCACAGTGCATGCCACAAACCTTCCTAATGTAAAACAACTGGTCTGAAGCCCAAGTGCTTAATCCAAAAGACTTAGAATGATAGCTACACTTTAATCAAGTTACTACCAAGCAGTAATAAATACAATTGAATACTTTAGAGAATGCCTGGATTAGTGCTCAAGTTACACAAACAAAGCTAGATCCAGCAGGCCTGAATCCAGTCTATGCCACAGCAAACAAGGTGCACCAACTTCAGTAAGAAGCAGTTCAGATATGCATGCACTATAAGCCTTTAACCAGAAATTCCCAGCTCAGAAGGGCAGAGTCCAGCCTCTCCTCCCACAAGAGTGCAGACCACTTAACCCTCTTAATGTAAAATAACTGGCCTGAAAGCCCAAGTGCTTAAACCAGAATTAATACACTTTTAGAATAACAGACACTGAGCCCTCAATCAGCAGTTCCCAACCTAGAAGGATGTAAGCTACCTGTTCTGCCACTACAGTGCAGACCACAAACCCTCTTAGTGCAAAACAACTGGTCCGAAGCCCAAGTGTTTAAACCAAAAGGCTTAGAATGAGTTACACCAAGCAGTAATAAATACAATTGAGTACTTTTAAGATGATGCAAAAGTAAAATAAAGTAGGTAGAAACACAAGTACAGTAAAAGCAGATTATTATTTTTTTTTTTCTGAACAAGTGCTGAGATCAAAGAAACAGATGTGAGTGCTGAAACTAGAAAACTGGCTAGTTATAAGAAAAAAAAACTAAGCTAGAAGGCTTCCCTCCAACACAGAAGGGCTTGGGGGCTCAGAAGCCTACAAATAGTCTATACCACTTAACAGGAAAGGCAGGAAACAAGCTTAATTTTTTTTTCTGTTTCCCAGATGATCTCTTTGTACACAGTAGGAGTGCCTGAAATCAGAATATGATCTCACTGCACTCAGTTGAGTGAGCAAATGAGATGGGCCCAGAAGGAGTATCCAAACACAAATTTACAAGAGGGGCGGGCAGTTTCAAGGCCACTAAGATTAACACCAAAACAAAACAGGGAGGGTAGGTGGGACTAACTGAAGAGCAGAGTCAAAACTTCCAGGTCAGTTAATATTCCTGCAACACAGTTAAAATCAATTTAAATACTGTATTTTTTGAAAAAAAGTGCAGATAAAGGTACTTAAATTCTCTTATACGTCCAGTTGAATACAGCAAGTTCTTAGCCGGCCAAAGCTGAGGTTTTTAAGCAGAAAATATTTCACACTGTACCACTTAAATAGGCAAGGACAGGAAATCAAAGAATGTAGCTACCCCCACACCTGTAATTACTAGCAAATAACAAAATTCAGCAAAACAAAAAATTTTTTATGCAGATAAAGGTACTTAAATTCTCTTATATCCTGAAACAGAATTTTTAAAAACTGATTTTTTAAATTCCATTTAAATTTAAAAAAATACTCAAATTATTTCCCAATTTAGTTTTTTGGTTTACCTATTTTTTACAATTTAATAAAATAAAATCACTGAAGTTTTCTTTAAAAATC